>NC_142714.1:16510151-16813181 GCF_055471065.1 Atractosteus spatula
TAAAAAATGTTTATCTTTTAACAATAGTGTATAGGGTATATTTTGCTTTGAAAAACATTACTTTTTCACAGTAAGGGTGATTTAGGTTTTAGGCACTTAAGTAATACCAACATATGTATAAATATGTGGCCCACAACATGTAAAAAATATTTATCAATTATTTTTTTTAATCCATTAATTAACTTTTTGCAGGGAAGCCAGGGCCTATTCTGGCAAAAATACCAGAAAACACCCTGGATGGGACGTCAGTCCATTGCAGGGCACACACAGGCACAAACACAGTAACGCACACACTCACACCAGGTCTAATCTCCTTGAATCTAATTAACCTACCAGTATGTGAGGAAACCGGAGCACCCGGAGGAAAACCATGTGATTTTTTAAATCAATTATATAATTCATTTTTATAGTGGTATTAAATGAGCATAGGAAATGCAGTTTTAAAATGTTCGCTAATCACCTCTTTCAAGAAGGCTTATATGATGCTGAGAGGCCTTAAAATGCAACAATGCTATTGGCTCCAGTACTGATTTCTTGTGTTTTAATGCCTCTCAGATATATAGATTAAATTCCAATTTCAATTATTATTTTTAGTTTTTTGCTTACGCATGTTATGTTGACATAAAACCAATATATATAAACATTTTACAGATCTTAATGACCTAAGCACAGTGTACCATGACACTTACAGCTAGTTAATGAAATGACCCTTACCAATATGCAGGATGATGTCATACATTCCCATCTGAGTTTCCTTCTGAAGTCTGGCTAAAGACTGGGGGTTCTCATTGCCCAGGTCACCAAATAGTGCAAACTTAGGGCTCCATTCAGTGCCACTTTTCATTGCAGTGAAGTAGAACATCTCACTCCAGCCGTCACTGCTACCACAGTGATAAACTGCAAACAGACAATTACTTCTGGTTAGTCACGAATAAATGATGCTTTAGCCCTGGATTCTTTACATTCTTCCCTTGCATGGTGTTTTGAGCGATGTCTCAAGATTGACACTTTTATTCAAAGTGACTTCAATTTGTACTCATTTATGCAGTGGGCATTTACTGAAGCAATCTAAGTAAAGTACCTTGCTCAGCAAGGTACTCATGGCCTCTCATGGGATTTGAACCCCCAACCAGAGCCCTAACTACAGT
This sequence comes from Atractosteus spatula, assembly GCF_055471065.1. Lineage (NCBI taxonomy): Eukaryota > Metazoa > Chordata > Actinopteri > Semionotiformes > Lepisosteidae > Atractosteus > Atractosteus spatula. Next base: position 16,511,300 of record NC_142714.1, read on the forward strand.
TCCACACTGTTGCCCTGAGATACAGCATGCACTGAGATACAGTATATGCAAGGGCTCAAATAATTGACATCCAAATGAAGACTGTGGCTTGTTATTGTTTTCATTCAATAAGGCTGATAGGTTTTTCCTTTTTTTAAACTTTTGAATAATAAGAAATCTCAACAAGGCAGATTGTAAGAACCAACAAGTCCGAAATCATTTTGGGCTGTTGTCAAACATACACATCCATTAGCATTTAGCTGCTCTTTCCTGGCAAGGGTTATGACAACCCAGTTCTTATTCTAGTAGTATAAGGGGTAAGGCGCATAGTATCCGGCTGGGGCTGCACCCTGGACAGGACACCAGTTCATCACAGGGCACAAATAAACACACAGGCACCAATTAAAGGCACTTAGAGACACAATTAACCTAACAAACTAGTCTCTGGGAGGTGAGAAGAAACTAGAACACTGTACTAGCACTGGACCACCATGTTGTCCTTTTTCACAATGCATATATATATATACTGTATATATCTATCTAAACATTCAATTAAAAATACAGAGGGTAATGTTTTTGCAAACTGTAAATTGTAGGTTAGTAAGTAGCCATGGGGAATAATAGCTATGAAACACACAAAATACATTTGATTACATACTATAAAACTGCCATCTAGTGTACACCTCTGGAATAGCCTGATAAAATCACCCAAACACAAAGGAAATGTTATTACTGGTGAATGGTCTTTAGATGCACTGGGTTTAGATATTAACTGAAATATGGACACAAAGGCAAATGCCATCTTTTACACTCTTCTTGGTGTTTCTTGCTGTTTGTAAGGTCTAGCTACTGTATAGTGTATTTAGTGTCCAGGTGTGTTACACTCCAGAGTAAGTCAAAATCTGTTTAAAAGCAGGGCTTTCCAATTCTGGTCCTGGGGGACCAGTATGTCTACAGGTTTTCATTTTCTCCACGTTAGCCAAGCCAGCAGGTTACAAGCTTAACTGGAGCAATTGAACAGCTTCTCCCAGCTCTACAGGTGCTGTTGCTATAAAGAGACTGTGCAAACCTGCAGATACTGACCTTCCAGGACAAAGGTTTATAGTATGTACTGTATACTATACCCCTGGTTTATAGTATGTACTGTATACCATGAAAATCACTATTTAGACAGTGTGTGGATCTACAGAGCTGCGGCTGAATTATATTTTCTCACTTTTCCTTTTTCCTGATTCAAAGAAAAGCAAACAGAAAGGTCTGAGTAAAGCTAAATGTGCTTAAATGTCTCACCATATTAAACAAGCTGGGGCCAGAAAGTACAGAAAAGGAAGAGTGAATAATTCTGCTGAACCATATAAAAGTAATACAGTTGAAAGATGACACCCATCATATTAAACAATAAACAAGCAGGACATGGGGAAGGGTACACGTGTCTAAATATTTTGAAAACCAGAGCCTTGAGGCACATTTCTTTCCATGCACGTGTAGTTATGTAAATGCGATTCGAAAGGGTTTCAAGTAAAAGTGATCTGTTTGTGGTGAACCAGCCACAGCTCATGCAATGTTCTTTTTAGTGGATGCCTGTTACTTGAAAACCATTCTTCCGTCTGCCTGGCAGTCTCTCAGCGCTGAGAATACAACGACTAGCTCTCTCCCCATATTACACAGTTTGCCAGACAGCACCCCAGTCCATTTCTAGGCAATTTTGTAAACATACAGTACCATAGGTGGAACCAGGCTTGAGGTCTGTAAGTGTCACCCGATGAATGTATATTTTTCTCTTCTCCTTGCCACCATCTTCAAAAAGAGTGTAGCTGCCTTTGGCAGTCAGCTCAAAGAGCTTTCCTCCCCAGACTCCATACTCCACCCAGGATTCTGCTTTATTGAAAGTGGTCCAGGTGATGACCATAGACTGTGGGACTCCTGAAAAGAGAACCAGTTAAAGCTAACTCCTGGAATCAAGGCAAAAAGAATAGGAACAAGTAAAGGTTTATTCCATGCTCAAAACAGAAGAAAAGAAGCACAACATTTAGACTGTGGAGCCTTCTTTGGTTGTGGAAACCCGAAGAAGGCTCCACAGTTGAAACATTGTGTTTCTTTTCTTCTCTTTTCTAATATTCTAATATCCTACTCTTTTCTATTTATTCTTTTGTTACATTTTAAATGGTTTGCCAAAGGAACCTCTTGATCTAGAAAACAGGTTCTGACTGTATAAGAGGAAATTAAATGAAATAGTACAGTGTTTACATCAGAATATATAAATATAGGCATTCTTTCTGTGTCCATGACTATACAAATAAAAGGCTTTAATGACAGACATTAAAGGACAGACTATGTGTTCTCCTCTTTGACCAGTCTCATTGCCTAAACCCAATCAGGAATGAACCAACTGAATTTTAACTACATTGAGTTTTTGCCATGGCTTTGTGAGTCTTTCCTTTCTTAGGCACATTGGCAGGAATTGGACATGGTATTGGAACTTGCCATTGAGTTGCCAAGTTTTCCCATGTGTTTTGCAAAGTTCATACTCCAGATCACCCATGGAAAATGTTCAATACTGATATTCAATATTGATGCTTCTGGGCAGATTTTTTCATTCTTCCGCTTTAATTTAATCATTCACACATCTCTCTACACCTTATTAAAGCTACTCTCAAAGTCTGCAAACAATAAAAAAACAAATGAAACAGGAATTTAATAACAAAATGTTCTGACCATCCCACATAAGTAAAGCTCACCGCCAAATCCTAAACAGAATGAGGACTCATTCCACCTGAGCTTAAGCTCCTGTGTTTGCTTTTTTGCTTTCAGCCCAGTTAAATTTGTAATGTCATTAATTGTCTAGGTCTAATGGCTCTGTCCTGCAGCTCTCCTGAATTGTCTTCAGTGCTTTTAATCTGTTCTTTTCGTCTATGCTAAGGATTACTTAGTAATGACGTTCAGAGTGTCCAAAAGCACCCAACTAAAGCACATACCTTCATTCTCATCTTAGCATAAATATGGGAAAAAGTTCCTTAAATTTTGAATGATGCAGTTTGTTCATTTTTAACATTTATTAAACATGACATGCAGGGATCTGCAAGTAGCAGATTAATAACGGGATATGTGCTTTCTATACTTCTTACGCTAGATGTACCTAAATGTTCAACAACATTTTCTTTTGTCTTATGTTAAAGATTTTGCTTACTTTTTAAGTCTAGTATCTTCATCCAATTTTTCATCCTATGAAACCTGTTAGCTGTGTGTTTCTTCTAAGTGACTTACTTCTGGCTGTTCTGTTAAAAACAAATAATTTACCTTCTGTCACACTAAAAAACCTTATACTCAGCGATTCCCACACAATTGTATTGCTCCCATGACTCCTGATTCAACTAGATGCTTATCTCAGAATTTCTGATATTTTCTTACTTTTACGTACTTTCATCATAATGACTGATATTTTATGGATGATATTATTAAAACCGATTAAAATTTTTCAAACCAATTTTTTAAACAAACTGAAAGATTGTTACTGATATTTTTTCATTATTTAGAAGATACATTTGATGGAAACAAGTAAACTAATAAAGAACGTTACCTGGGTAAGATATGTGCACCTGTTCTGGTTGTGTAGCAATTGGAGGGACTCCAAGTACAAGGTGGACTCCAAAGCAGGAGAAAATACAGAGTCTCCAAACCAAGTCCATCTCTTACTAATGTCGAGTATCACACACCCTTATCTGGTTATTCAGAAAAAAAGTATAATTTATTATTTATTATGTAAAGCACTTTGATAAGCTACCTTTAAAGGAACTATATAAAAGAAAGTTTTCTTCTTCTTCTTCTTCTTCTTCTTCTTCTTCTTATTATTATTATTATTATTATTATTATTATTATTATTATTATTATTATAAACATAAATGATCCTTTCTGATGTTGAAAGGAAAATTGTTTTTTTAACAATCCTGGCCTAAATCAAAGGTTACATTCTAATATGTGAAACATAGCCTAAAGAAAATGCACATCTGAAAGTCAAAACATTGTTTTCATAGGTAGAATGAAAACGGTAGTTATCTGTAACAAGTAGCTTGAACACAACACAAATCTAGTACACGAAACTACAAGAGAAACTCATGTGATCTTGTTTATGATTACAGTTTCTGTTCTGTTGCTTTAAACGAAGAGCAACACTTCACAAAATGCTTTTTGAGCAAAGAAGAACATTGTAATATGGAAACCAAAAGAATAAATGCATTTATTTAAAAATAAATACACGATCAGCAATTATTTTTCCAAGTTTTAAAAATCTGAAAGTGCCAGTTAGTGTTAAGAGAAACCAAAAGGTAATTTTGAAAAGGCTCTTTGGAAATCAAGAGCTTAATACACAGAAACTATTTTTTTTAATTCGTTAAGACGTTTACTGTTTTCATCTCACAGCATTTAACATGTGAACATTTTCTTTTGTCTTATGTTCTCACATAATAGTTCTGCGTAATCAGAAGGTATATAATATTTGAAAGTTGTTTACTTCTTTAGGGATCTTAAATCTTTCAAAAGCAACTGAAAACTGTATTCTTACCTGGTAAGTTATTTGGATACTAATAAGCACTGCACTTTCCGAGGTCCCATAACCCTTATTGTCTTTCCTTAGGACATTGGCAGTTTCCTTTTTAACAGCTTTCTCACACAGTTAACATCTGTATTCAACTTCCTGTCACATGCAAAGGTTAAGAAGCAACAATCTGTCAGCAAAATGCAACATAAACAAGAAACCACAACACTCCCAGGATTTAATTCCTCAAAGCCGTGAAATGTTTTGGATATATTTTTATTTACACTTATGATACTGTAGTTGTAAACATACAATGTCATTGTGTCATTCAGGAAGTGCTGCTCATTTTTTTAGACTTGAAAGTTTATTAAATATTAAACAAGGAGCCAAGTGAAACAAGACCATAGTTAACAAAACATCTACTGTACATTTCTTATAACCTAGGCCAGAAAAAAAACAGAATTTCCTTTAAAGATAAAGTACACTGCATAATCCATTAACTTTTTAAAACAGCAGTTTTAAAATATGCAACAGAGTATGAAGGACTAATATTGCTATTGAACCTTGACAGCTGGTCTTTCCTGTAAATATTGCAATACGGGTGCTGCTAGTTTTTTATTAAGTTTAGATATGAAAACATATTGGTAAAGATAGAGAATTATTTGCTCGACACATTGAGGGAACAAATTATAAGAGAAAGATTCATATTATGTATGAATATTTTGGCAACACTGGTCATTGCGATGGTTCTAAGATATCTCAGAGTAGCTTATTCATTTAAATTGCCTTGTGAATGTTATTTATCTATTACATTTCAGACACGTTTCAATAATAATGCATAAGAATTTAACTTGTGAAGCTTTCTTAGTAGCTTCCTTTTTTGTCCCTGCTTCAGAATCGCTAGACCTTGTGTTTCTATATACAGAATCATACACATTTTTGACCTTTTGTTGATACATACTTTAATTTATTGTCTCAGATGGAAAATTTGCTTTGCAGGCAGGTAAAAGACATAATACATTTCCACAACAATGAACCTATTAACAAATATGAAACATACATGTATGATGAGAAAGAAAATAAATATATAAAGTAAAATATAGTCAGTTGTCCAAACTAAGGAGGTTAAAAACTGTGGGAAAAGTTGACTAACTTCTATTTCTCTTGAATCTAGGCAATCTAGATGGAAGGAGGTCAGTTTCACTGTGCAAGGGGTGGTCACGACAGTTAATGATTACATTGGCATTCCACACTATTTGTCTGAAAGCTGTAGTTGGCTACCATCACAATCCTGCTCAGTCAGTTTTTATTGTGGGTGTTATAAGTTACCAAAACAGGCTACTACAGTAAATGTTAGGACAGATTCAAGGACAGTTCTATGGAATACAGTCATTGTTGTGGTTAAAAGAGTGGAGTTTTTCTAGGAAGAACAATTGCTGTTGACTCTTCTTACATATGGCATTCCTGTGCAAAGTTATTAGTATCTTGACACTGTTGACAATTTCAATTTCTAGCTCCTCGATGACTGTTGGTTTTGCAGCTGGCGGTTGCTTTCTGTAATCAATAATCATGTCTTTGGTTTTGGACACATTAAGAGAGGAGTTCTTACAACAGCAAACGGAATGATATGTCTGTCCTTAAAAGGGCTTCTACAGCTGTCTGTATACAGAATGTATAGGATAGGGGACAGCACACAGCCCTGAGGAGACCCAGTAGGAGAACAGAGCTGCTCTGATATAAAACCGTTTACCCTCAATCTTTGTGATCTGTTGGTCAAAGAGTCTAAGATCCAACCTACAATATTAAAGTCTACATTAAAAATGTTATTGTAATTTCTCCACTAATAAGTGTGGCTGAATGGCGTTAAAGGCTGATGAGAAATCTATAACTAAAAAGCCTGGCATGTGGCTTGGGAACCACAAGTGTGTAGAAGTTGAAAACCCAACAAGTGGGAACTTTGGAAGGTTATTAATATTCAAATTATAGCATTATTATAGCATAATAAGTACTTTATAAATGAAAACTGAATATTATTAAAAGTGCTGGGGAAAGATTCTCTTGATACATTATCCATTTTCAGTTAGTTGTGTATGTGGTATACAGTAACCTTTACTATGTTATTGGGAAGAAAATAATTTTATAGCGTTACAGTGATCGATGCAGTCAGTGCACATACTGTAGTTACACTTTAAGGTAACACATTTAAGTCACGGCGGCTCATTAGGTGAGAGACCCTTCAGTTTTTTGCCTTTTATGTCGGGCAGTACAGCCCAACACTCCACGGATAGGACGCCAAGGTATCGCTGGGATTACCTGATGAAAATGCTGATTCCTGTTTACACAGCTGGGTTGACTGGTACAACAGCAGTGTGCGTTATAGGGACTTCAACCCACAACCTACCACTAAATGCAGAGACCTACAGTACCTACTGCGCTATCTCCACCCTCAAAGTAATACACATTTCGCAGATGAGCAATTTCACCAAACTTCGCAATTATTTAAAAACACAAACATTTAAAGAAGTAACTTCATCCCGTATAGAGTTTTTAAAAGTAACTCTCATCCACACTAATTAAAACACAATGAGTCGGATCCCTAAAATAAGATTCAATGCCAACAAATTGCCCATTATTGTTTCTCCGTCATTGCTTTGTAGTGCATATAAGTTTAATTTCATGTCCACATTTTACTCCGCTGCGTTTGCTGATCTCGTCAATGTCTCCAAATAGGACAAGTCTGATTTCTTCCCACTTTCAAACAACTGTCGACGCAGTTTGCACTAAGGCTACAGAAATAGTCCCCGGCAGCTGCTCTAATACGGTGTCACGGGATCCCACCGATATTACTCCTGGACTAGTTGTGCCACTAGGGGGCGCAGTAGCCCATGTGACTGCCTAGTCACATCAATCCCAACATGCCGTGTTCTTCTGTTTGAATGGCGCAGGCTCAGCTGGGGGACTGTGAATGTGTGTTTTAGTTCCTTATATTTTTACTTTAATAGACACTTATATATTTAATTTTAGATAAGACGTACAGGAAAGGAATACCAGCGTTCGAGGACATTCACTTGCCAGAATCCCCCATAAACCTTTTCAAAATGTAACGGTAGGTGACTTTTTTTTCTGGGCAGCAGAGAATCGCTAAAAAGACGAGTTTGTGAATTGTTTTGCAATGATCGTTTTCAAGAGAGGTAATTGTAATTCTATAGCTAAAACGCATAGTTTAGACATGCCGCTCCTGCTTCAGCATTACTCAGTACATTGTACGTAGGCCCCGCTATCAGCTTTCCATTTACTATTAAGAGTTTCTAAACAAATGTTTCGCTTGCATTTGCTGTAGCTCGAATGAAAAATAAAATTGTCTTACCCGAAGTGTTTGAAGTATATTTATTTCAACTACGAACTTGAAACCGGTTAAGATACAGTCAGGTCTGAAGGGGCCCCTTGGGCCAGACGGACACCAGAAGTCACTTATAATTTGTCGTTAATCCTTGCATTTTAAGTTCCGACCTTTTGAACTCGCTTAATACTGTAAAATAGTCTGCTTAGAAGATCCAGTAATCCAGTTGTGTATTTAAAACTGCGCCATATTGTTGTGGAAATAATAGGTGAGTAGTAAGCGTATTAGTCAGTTGGATTGTGGGTAAAATGGGCAGAGCAGTTTTGAATTTCGGTCGTTTTCGCGTAATGTTTTTTTTCCCCGATAAAGTTCGAATAAAGTTTTATGTTTGTTTTGTGTATGTAATCGTAGAAAAATCAAATGGCACGATAATGTAAAAGTTTCCGTTGTTCGCCGACCAAGTGAACTGTCATACCATGTCTGTGTCGGCGCCCGTTTCCCGGACTGCTGTCACCCTGGTCGTTTTTCAGTTTTTAAAAGTTTATTTTCTACAGGCGATTTTTTTTGTCTTTATTTGTCAAAGAAATGTCGTTACTCTATTAATAGACAATAGGGGTTGGTGTTCTCCATGAGGGATGAGCACTGGTGACGGCGCTTTGAGGTGTGTACTGTTCTTTACGCCTTCGTTGTGAATTCAGTTGGGAAACCGGATCTCAAAACATATGTACAAAATACGCAGGGCAATTTTTAAGAGTGTTATCAGAAGACGCTTTTTAAGTTAAACAGATTGGTGACTAAGGATTTTTAACTATTGCTGGCTGAAAGTGTGAATTGAAACGAGGAAAAATCCGGGCCATCATGCCGCTATAAGAATATTTTAGCAGGTTTTCTCTGGCTGCATGTTCTTTGTATGGTAACATCTTTGTTCGTGTTGGTTTCAGTTTTAATAATAAACACCGGCCGATGCATACGACAATGCTCTTTTTGCAGTCAGTAGATGCACATAAAAAGTTTAATAATTTGTAGAAGTTTTACATATGCTACAAGTGGTGTTGCTAACAATCTGTCAGAAGAAACGAGATTCTTGTTCAGCCTGCCCTGAAACACATTTAAAATTAAAAGTGAATATCTAGCGGGACTCTTGGAAAGGTATGGGGTTGTAATTCCAAAGACGAAGTGTATGATCTTGTGACAACGTTGGTTATTATGACCCTTAAAATAATGTTGCATGAAAATCATCCCTGTTTTGTTTTTATCATTAAGAAAGTTACAGTATTATGGCCTCTGGAGAACATGATGCTGAAGTTAAGGATTTCCAGCATCTTGAGGAGGCTCTACCCAATGAACTTCTCAAACAAAAAATGCTATCTTCTGGTAAAAAGAACATGAAGGAGGTAAGAGGTTGGTTTATTGAACCTGAAATAATTCAGAAAAGGATTTAGAGTAATTATCTTATATATTTGAAATGTCTGTCATCGATGAAAGACAATGTAAATACATATTTTACTTATACTTTTGAAGACAAGGTATGTTTTATAAGTAATTTTTAAAGTGCAAAGATAGAAATTATGAGGTTATGCCAGTTTGTTAATTTATTTTTGCAGCTAAATATTTTACTTAATGCAGTTGACTTAAAGGTACAACAGCAGTGTTTTACCGGGGATATGAATCCAGGAATATTAATTACAGAACCTTAAAACCACTTCGCCCCACTGCTACCCAAGGTTAAGGCCAATAATATTTTTATTTCTGTTTTTCAGGTGGATTTTTTTAAACTGGAAGAAATAAATAAGAAGAGGTAAGTTTATTTTCATGCACGTTTGTGGTTAGAGAAGTTCAGTTTTCCAGTACCTTAACTTTTAAAAGCCATAATTAGTTTCTGCTGTGTAACTGCTGTCTGACCCCTTCTTTAACAGATCTTCAGTTGGTTGCACTGGACAGAACTCCACCAAAGTCAAAAGGGTGGTATCCAGCAAGAGAAAGACTCGGCACGTGTTTGTGAGCTCCGGCGGACGACGGAGACAGACCTCGGCAAGCCGGAGCTGTGATATGGCAAATAAGGAAAATGAACTGGCTTGTGCAGGCAGCTTGCATGAGAGACTGTACAATGATGATCATTGCGGGTTCCCACTGAACTCTGCAGGATCCACAAGGATGGAGGGTGCAGGTTCCAAATACAGCGATTATTTTGCAGAGGTAAGACTGACTACACTCCACTTCAGCTCTTTGTAGTTATTCTTGATGCTCAGTAGTGTGGTATATGCTCAGTGATGTATGAAATGTTCATTATCTTTTTTTAATAACATAGGCTTGAAATACTGCAGCACTAAGCATTGTGCTTTCTTCTTCCAGAAGAGACATCGGGTTGCATAAGAAAAAATATTTTGTAGGCTTTTGCAGTTTATTTTGTGATCTGTTTTCACTATGTACTTCTGCTGCAGATGGAAAGGGGAATTTATATTCAGCTGTTGTGGCAATTGAGATTTGCTTTTGACAGTTGAAGGGTTTAAGTTCACATTTCCATCCAGATATGCAACAGAAAGGATCAGGAGTCAGAGCAGGGTCGCTGGAACTTAAACATAAGAAGGTTACACATGATAGAAGGACTTTTGGCCCATCTAGCCCATTTAATAATTCACTGATGCAAGAGTGTCATCCAGGCATTTTCATTGAAATCAGGGTATTGGCTTTAACAGCATAGCTGGGTAGCTTTTTCCTACTTCCCACCATTCTTTAGATAAAGACGTGCCTCCAGTTCTTAGTTATAAATGCACTAACGCATAGTTTCTGGTTTGTGTTTCACTGTTCCCTCTGAAGAAATTAGCTTGCTCCACTTTGACAATGCTTTTGGGAATTTTGAATACTCTTATCAGGTCCTGTGTAATTCTCTTTTTAAGACTGAAAAGGTTATATTCTTTGAACCTGCCACTGTAGGACATTTCCTTAATCCCCAGATTGTTTCTGATTTCTGGTTTCCAGAGCAGCACTTTTTTTTACCAAGATGCCAGTTGATTTTATCTAGCTTGTGCAACACTGATTTATAAATTGTCATTACACATTATAAAGTCATTCTGCAAAATTTGCTGTAGTTGTTTGTGACCTGAAAGGTAATTCAGTTTTGTGTATTGAACACAACAGTGCATGATTTTCCTTGTGAATTGTTTGTTAGAAATGCAAGCAATATATCTGAAAATCAAAACCAGAGACATACATTTTTCTTTTCCAACAGATATCAAAGGATCATGATACAATGACACAAGTGCTTTTTGGAAGAAATCTCAGGCTAAACGTAGCTCTCACTCTGTGGCGAAGAAATACTAGTGAATTAGTTGCATATCTGATCAGGTAACATGAACACCAAATTTGCCAAAGTCTGAAGTGTTTACTTAATAAAAAATGTTTTGCATGCTTTATTTTGTTATTGTAGTTCTTATTGCAACAGTGTTTGCCAACACAAATTTTTCTGAAGTAAAAAGATCAGTCTAGTATAAATCTGTGAAATAATGAAACTGCAATATAAATATAATTGTTTATTACAAAGTGAATTAATAGATACTGTGCAGTATAACAGTGACAAGTGCAGTTCTACCACCAATGAGATTCCCCCGACTGCAGAGAAATTCATTATGAGTAAAGATTCTAAGGTCTTTTCAGCGTCTCACTGGTAGGAAGTGCTCTCCAGGTTTCAAGTGATGATGTCACGTTCTGTACCAGGTTCAGTATCAGTGAGCCCTGTTCCATAACCGCTGGTACTATCATGGGTGTCAGGTTTCAACTGCTATAAGATTAGAACAAAAATATATCTAGGAACATGCACGCCTAAAAATAAGTAAGCTAATGATTAATGTAATTTATTAAACTTAACATTTAAATGCACTATACTACTTTGCAGATACAAACATGGGCTATGCAAATGCATTAACAGTTGCAATATATACTATATTACTAAACAGAAGTAAAAATTGACTTATCTACAGTTTAGTCAGGAGAATCCTGGTATTTTGAGTTTTTGTAATGTCTTTAATAAGTCAAAGGTGAATTAATGCACAGATTTTTGCAATTTTGCATGTTATCCTCCTTTTTGTACTCCATTAATATTGTGAAAAGTTTACAGAAAGCTTTTCTTTTAGAAAGTATCAGGTATACAGAAAATTAAAATGAGCCAACTGTCTTCACAAACTAGGTATGTCTCTCTTGAGTTTTGCATTTTTTTAAAACAGTTTTAAACTAGTTAATTGGTATTGAGTGATTTGACCTAGTAACCAATTTAATCTGTATCAAATATTGTTTGAAAATCTTTTAATTTCTTTTGTCCTTTAGGATTCAAGATATGGGTGTACTTGTTGATTGCTTACCTGTAATTACAAAAAGGTGAGTTTTTAAATATAATAAAGTAATATTAGATTTTCTAAAGTCAATTTCTTTACTTTTACCGAATGTTTCTTTTTTCCTATCTTAGCCTTCAAGATGAGAAATCAAGTATATCAATTGGCTGTTGTGTGGACCTCCTACCACTAGTAAAAAATGTACTTAAAAGTAAATATGAAGAGTAAGTATCCTGTAATACGTGCACTGTCCACTCAGTTGTACACACTTTTCATTCTCGTAGAGCCAAGGTCCAGTGTTGATTTAAGGTTCCACATAGGGACTAGTGTGGAACAGTAGTCAGGACTCTGAGCTCATTGTAGAACATTCATGGGTTCAAGAACCCAGGTGCATATTGCTTGGAGCAAGTAGAATAAAGTGCCTTGTACAAGAACACAATGGTAGTATTCATAGTAGAGACTTGAAAATCTACATTGCATGAGTCTTTTCTGGCACTAGAAAATTATTAGTTCAAGTGCCTAGTGCACATACTGTTGTTTTATGTGCGAGTAAGTTTATTATATTGCTTTATAAATAGAAATTACCACTGCTCAGGCTTAACATGCATCCTATTTTATCTACAGTATATTTCATGTTTAAGCAATCAGGACAATACCCATGCCTAGGAAAAACTTAGGTTTGTGAATGACTTAAGGGATAAATGTGCTTTACTATTGAATTTAAAATATTTATCTTGTCTTGAGTGATATTAGTTATCTGCTACACACTGTGGATCAATGCTTACGTTTGCTGTTCAGTTTACTATCTTGTTTTTCACAGTTAAAAGCTTTTCAAAGTTTGTCTTCAAAGCTACAATTACAGTGATATAATTTTGTGAAAGAAATAAAATACTGTAAATCTAATGAAACAATATCGTAAGTTTTGACAGAAATAAGCAAATACCATATATGTATCAAGGTATTGACCAACAGTTGTTCTTTCAACAGTGTTTGTTACTTAAATGTTATATTTTAATGACTACTAGTGCCAGAAACACAATCCTCAAATTACTTAAGGACCCAGAAAACCTGCCATGTGCTTAATATAGGTGGAGCATTGTGTTAGAACGATTTAAATATAAATCAAATACCATCTTAAAAGGTACACATTGACAGAGATGGACCTGGCATTTTAAGGTTATCATGAATCATTGAAGATCAAGCTCTGTTAATAAGCAAAACCAGTATCAGTGCAACGTCTTAGTGTGCACATACAGTACTGTTGCTCCATGATGCTTTAGCTTATTTGTATCACTTATTGAACACATGTAACTAAGTAATTTATGTAATAGGTTTTTACTGTCCTTTTTAACGCAGCAGGTCCTGTTTAATACTAATAGGTATTGAGTCTAGTGAGTCATTACACAAAGATTTTCTGTAATGTGTTCTTTGTTTTTAGTTACATAAGATGTCTATCACAATTAAGTTATAAATGTCTTCTATCAAATTGATTCAAACTCGCCTTAAGGGGTGACTTCCTAATTGAGCCAGATTGAAAACAGCATGTTGATTTCTGGTAGGAGTGTTAAACAGGCACTCACATCAGTGAAACTTAAATAAACATTTTTAAATTTGGCATTGTTTCAGTTTTGGTAAACAGGAGATTACTGACCCTTAGGCTGTTTTGTTTTTAAATTATAGGTCTGTTAGTCAAATCAAGAGCATGATTCTTTAGAAATGTTATTGTTCTTCAGAGACAGTTGATTGGTTTCAAGAACTGTTCTGCCAAATATCATTTAGTGTCTGTAGTTGTTGTCAGAGCAACGATTTCTGCACTGATGTGCTTCCTTTGGAAAACCTGTCAATCTGTGCGTTTATTAACACTGAATTAAGATCAAGATGTAATAGTGAATTTTATTTCAGCTGAATAAACATCTTGCATTATGTATTTCAGATACCTGATAGTTGGTTTACACTGGGTTCAGTCTGTTATTAAAAAATGGTGGCCAGAACTATCTGCAAATGGCAGAAATGCTCGGGATAGCCATTCTGAGGATAGGTAAGATTGTGTTGTATATTTCTTGAGGTTTTGTGAGGTTTTAAAATCCAGACTTCTGTTTCACACATTTTATATCACCCTCCACTAAATTCTAATTCAACCTGTTCTTGTTTCTGTTTAGTTTAATTGTAGGTTTTCAACAGGGGGAAAACTGAAAATAAGAAAAAGCACAGTTTAGACAATGTAAGAAAAGGGTTACAAGCTTTTTAGTCATTGTACATTAGTTTTGTTACGTCTTGGAGTTTGTAGCCATGAGCCAAGACATTTGGTAATTCCATAAACTGGGTTGAACAAAAACGTAAAGATTCTAAAAAGTTGTAAAGATGATTGCGGTGTATAACATATTCAAATAACTCACACTTAAAAATCTGTACATGAGTGTAGTCTTCCAAAGTAAAAACTGCCACTCTTTAGACAGTGTCTCTAACACAATAATAAAAATGAATGTTGAAAGGTTTTGTTAAGTCGTATCCACAGTTTAAATAACATTGTTTCTCTCTTAGGAATATTCGAATTATGAAGCAGCAGTTACGTGAACTGTGGGAGGAGGGAAAACATTTATGTTGTGTTCCAGGAAATACAGGTGACATAGCAAAGGTAAATGCAGACATAAAGCATCTTATAAAATTATAAATATTCTATTACCCACTAGATATTATTGTTACAGTTTTACCCATTCTGTTGTAAACTGCTCTTTGGCTGTTTTTATGAGGATGCCTCAGTGAGTTTCAGATTGCAGCAGAGATGTTAAACATTCTATTTAATGTTTTAATTTTATTCAGCCTCTGGAAGCAGTGTACTTGTGGATGAATTTGTGAAAATAATAAATTTTGGATTGTGATTAAACACTACTGAACTGCTGTATGTATCAAAACACTCAAGAAATATTTTGTATTAATGTCCACATTGCTTTATTACATGACTTTTAAGGATTATTTAATTGTGGCTTTAACATTAAAAATGTACAATTCTAAAATTAGCTACTGTGATTATTTTTTTCAACATTTTTTTCTTTGTTTTCCAGACTGTGGAATCCTATTTATCACAGCTGCGGTGATCTCTAAATGTAGCACATAGGGAAAATAACCACTCCTTGCACTTGTTGCAGTTCTCTAAAGCTGCTTTTCAACTCCACAGTGGACTCTTGAGACTACACATTGAAATAAAGTGTGGCTCCTGAAAGCATAGCAACACTGGGATTGAAGCTGAACCAAGAACTACACTTATACTCCCATTGAGAAAAAAAAACAGTAAAAAAGCCTTCCATGAATTGCAAATGACTGCTTCATATTGAAGTGGGAATTTTGCTTAAGGGCACATTTGACTCCATGAGATGAAAGACACTGAGTTGATGTTGAAATCCAAGCTGTTAAATGAAGTGCCAAGCTATTTTCAGCACAGCATTGTTTTGCCATATTATGTGCATTTGTATATAGATGAATGTAATAAATGTACTTAAGTTACAAAATCCTGCAGTGAAGAGCTTGAAACTATATCAAAGCATCTTTAAATTATTAGAACATTTGCCTGTTTGTGAAAAAAACATACTTGACTGTGTACATAGTACTGTTCTTTTAATCAACAATTAAATAAATTTGCAAAGAATATGATGTGATATAAAAATGTTCAATCAGTAACTAAAAGTGGGGGGAAATTGCAAGTATCACTACTGTCAGTCTCACATATATGGAATGTCAAAATAAAAGATTTGTTCTGTTACACGTGGATGACATTTAACAATTGTATCATGTTAGAGGTTGGGACACAACAGTCCAACCCTTAGCTTTGACAGCATGTATAACTGTTTTTAAGAAGAAAAGGTGGTGCTACCTAATGACACTATAAGAGTTGTAGTGCTTTTTAAAAATCACATTGCTGCATGTTTCTCAGTACACAATCTTTATATTTCTTCAAGGAAACAATCTGTAACCTGTGTGGTCCCTTTAAAAGCCATGCTTAACCAAATTCATTTTGACAACCCTCTGCTTCCTGACGAGGGGAGTGGGTGTTGAGATAGGGGAAAGTGTCAGTAAAGTTTGTTACAAAAGTAATCCTGTGGTCTTAATTTTATAGTCTTAATGCATTACGTAATGGCAGATCCACATATGTTGCACTTGTAAAAATACTAACCAGCAATACGTTTTATAAGTATTAGCTTTTTTTAAAACAGTAGAAAATATGTGTGATTTGGAGGTGTGCAAAAAGTCTTATTTCATTTAGGTTACATCTGTGCCTGACATGATGTAATAATTTTAAAAAAAGTTTTTTATAAGTTCAAATAAAGATTATTATGAATAAAAGTGTTGTACAGGAATGAGTAATTTTGGTTTTTGCTGAAGGGGGAATGGTCACTGACCATAAATACTGTATATCCGTTCTGTATGATGACTTGAACACAGAAATGGTCTGGATCTACACTTACAAGTTCAGATAGAATATCCAACTGTTAATGTTTTTTATGTACAGTATTAAGTTAAACCTACCTCTTACACTTTTGCTTTAGTGGAAGACGCACCACCTTGACTGATGTGTGTAGGTGGTAGACCATTTATGTACAGCTACATTTTGCATAGTAAAGCTTGAGGTTTACGAGAAACCAATAAATATATTGGCGAAGGAAACTGCCATGCTATTTAGGAGCTTCGCATTGATATATATTTCTCGGAGTATTAAGGAAATTTATTGAAAACATAAGTAAGGGAAAGTTGTTGGAAGTTCAAATTAATTCATGTGTTGCATAAAGAATTAAGTAGTTCAGCTGACCATATTGACAGTATTACCGGTACTTGTTCACTAGAAGAAATGGATAATTAATACCAACTCAGTTTTGTAATGCATTTTTGATGTGATAAACGTTTTTTGTATTTCTGTGACTATCAAATGACTACTGTGAGTTAAGTTGACGTTTTTATTCGTAGTCTTTTGACAATGATTATTTTGTTACTTGGCAGCCTAGAAGCAAATCTAGTATGCATCTGAACAAATTCCGTGAAACTTGAAAGTTTGAAAGTTTATGTGATCGCGTTAAACGTCTGCATTAATGGCAACAACGTATTGACGAAAAATCGAAAGTTGTATCACAGTGTTTCAACTACGTGTAAATAAGATAGCTCTCGTACTAGTTTTGTTTAGCTTTTAAATCTTTACATTATAAACGATTAACCATTTTGAGAATATAGGGCCGTGGAGCTGTGTGTAATAAAATATAAAGATCTTCGGTTTGTCTGAGAACTACACTATAATAATTTTTTTTGTGGCTTTGAGTTGCGTTTCCTGTTTAACTTAGTAGTTTTACAAAGATTGTGTAATTCTTCTTTTTTGTTCCTAAGTACGCATGTAACCGCCTCTGTATTTCCGAATCGTTTTGTTCTTTCACGTTGGTTTTCAATAAAGTTTTGTCGTACGGTACGTGCGTCCCTTTTAAAAAGAGAGGAAGGACTGCCATCAATGATATAAATGTAGCGTAGTATATACATATCTATCAGTCATTACTAGGAATTAATAGTCTTTAAGGTAGTGTAATTGTGCGTATTTCAGCTGAATTAAGAGAATCGGCTTTCTGAGTTTCATCATGCTGCTGTGTTGTAGAGACTCGCTGGTATGGCTTGTTTTCCAGGCTCTGGTCTCGGTGTCCTGGAGCTTCAGTGAGCCGGAGCCTGGGCCTGGAGCTGCCGGTGCTGTAGCAAACGGAGATCGGTTCAAGATTGAAGGCCGTGCTGTGGTGCCAGGAGTAAAAACACAGGACTGGATCTCCACTGCTCGTGTGCTTGTCGAGGGAGAAGAACACGTCGGCTTTTTGAAGTGAGTCAATTCATCTGGTTCTTTATCGATTTCATGTTTTTATTAATCGAACCGGCTACTGTGATGATTAGTGTAAATAGCGAATTTATGTACAGTATAGATGCACTAATTCACTTTAAGTGCTCTGTTTTGTTTCGTTTATTTTATTGCACTATTTCTTTCTGTCTCTGAACATAGTAAAATAGTGTACCTTTAATATGATTACTTCTATTTTAAAAAATGCATTTATTTGACAGTAGTACCAGTTAAGTTTAGTTAACTTAGCATTAGTGTTTTCATAACACAAATGTGGTAGAATTCATTGCTGTAGGACACTTACAGTAGGTGCAGAACCAAACATGTCAAGGTTATGAAGTGCATCTTACTTAAAAGCTCCATAATACCTATTTGAACTCAATTTTAAGCAATACACGACATAATGAATTACTATTAATTGATTATACTGTACTTCAATTATTAATAGCTATATATGTGGTGTGTTGTATTGCAGCTAGCTTAACCTTATGTTTATATTTTTTCTCTCTCTAGAATTGATGGAAGTTTTACTGTGAATGATGTTCCTTCAGGATCCTATGTAGTCGAGATCATTTCACCATCATACAGATTTGATCCAGTTCGAGTGGACATTACATCCAAAGGCAAAATGAGGTAATGTGTACCAAAAATGTCAGCACCCCAATGAATAAGCTAAAATTATTTGAAGAAGCTCCAAAAATCATTCTAATGATTGCATTTGTTCCTTTTCATTCAATTCTAGTGTATACCCTTCATGTTGTTTCAGTAAGGCAGAATATTTTTATATAAACCTTTCAGTTTTTAATTTATCTTGGAATAAAGAGTGAGTCAGGTTAAAACAATGTGCACTTGTCACTTGCTGTTAACTGCCATGTATCTACTTACCTCCTAACCTTGCACTGAATCGACTTGCAATTATTTTTAGTGATTTTTTTTTCAGTAACTTCAGATACTCCGATTGTTTGACATGCATTCTGATCAACTGAGGTTACCACCGCATAAAGTGTTATAAAATTGACCATACCCTTTACCTCAATCCCTTTGATGGGTTTAAGGTGTTAGAAGTATAAAGTAAGTTAATTTTTCTCAATGTGGGTGATTCAGAGATAGTATTTTTTCTTTTACTTAAGAAAACCTTTTTAAATTTAAAAAAGAACTAGCGGCTGTAGTATTTGTTTTTTATCTTTAATTATTAATATAATCAATTCAATAGTAGCAGTTATTCTACAGCTTTCTGTAAAAGATATGTGAAGGGGGCCTGTAACTTAGCCTTTCTGAATTCCAGGGCTAGAGTGGTAAACTTCATAAAGACGTCTGAAGTACTGCGTCTGCCATACCCTCTTCAAATGAAATCTACTGGCCCACACTCTTATTTTATGAAGCGGGAGACCTGGGGATGGACAGATTTCCTCATGAATCCAATGGTATATTTCCTTCTAAAGTACAAGTAGCTTAAATGTTTTGAAGTTGAGCAGCAGTAGCTCAATGATCCCTTTAAAACATAAAGGATTAGTTAGAAACTTCACTGCTTTTATTGGATACAAGAAAAATGAAAAGGGAGTTGAGAATCTAAGATTGTAATTTGGACATCAAAAATAACTTACATACTTCTTAGAAACCTATCTTTTCAAATCTTGCTCTTAATGCAAGATTGTAAATTTAAGAATAATGCAAATCAAATGCCACTGATTTATTTAATAATTACATTGTACATTTAAATTGCTAGCATGTTGCTGAATCTTCAACTGTAGATTGCCAGGATTTAGTGTGTAAGCATTCATTTGACATTAATTGACAGAAATTGTTAGTAGTTCATAGAAACAAATAACTGATCTGATTGGTGTTTCTGAGACCTGCTTTTTGATTTTCTAGCAATACTTTATTATTTGTTGGTCTCTTCCAGGTCATGATGATGGTTCTTCCTTTGTTGATTATCGTCTTGCTGCCGAAGGTTGTGAATACTAATGATCCAGAGATGAGACGGGTGAGTTCAGCTTCTGTTCGCATTAGATTTTTGTGTGCCATCCCTCTCAATACAATCTACTTTTTTTGCCAACACTTTATTTGAAAAGACAGTCAAGTCTTCTTTTTGTAAACTACAGCTTGTCTTCACTTTAAATGTTCAACTTGTTTTTGACAAATGCAAGCCTTGAACATTTACGTGACAATCAAAAACAGTTTTCCAGGTTATAGAATGTGATTCCTAGTCAGATATAAAAGTAACAGTTAAAACTTGTATAAGATCTGGTTTTCTAGTGTCACTTAAGCTATAACTTGGGCTTTTAGCAAAGGCTATGTGGTCATAGCTTAAATAAGCTATTTTTGGAATGTCATGCAGATTTTATGCACTCAGATGAATACATATCCAAATTGGAAAACTTCAAACAGCGTATTTACAGTATTTCTACAGTATTTGTCTCTTCAGTTTGGTGTCCTAGCTAGACATTGTCCAGAGTATGAAAGAACAACTAACATAAGAAAGTGGTGCTTATCATGCAGATTTTATGCACTCGGATGAATACATATCCAAATTGGAAAACTTCAAACAGTGTATTTACAGTATTTCTACAGTATTTGTCTCTTCAGTTTGGTGTCCTAGCTAGACACTGTCCAGAGTATGAAAGAACAACTAACATAAGCAAGTGGTGCTGAGAATTCAGACAAAATTGAATTTTATAAGGTACTAATGTCCTTAAAGTAGGCTTTTTAATGTTACACTATTAAACATGTTTTACTTTTGACTCTTAAGATAGTTTTCTGTAATGACAAGTGAGTCAGAGTGATATCGTTTTCACTGATTCCATGATATTATTGAGACAGATTAAGAATTGTAAAGTGCACTATTATTAAATGTGCATTAGCTTATTTTTTCTCGAACCCTCTTCCTCTTTATACTTCATTTTAGAAAAAGATTTTTGAAAAACCTTTAACTCTCATTTTAAATCAAAACAAGTTGGACGAGCACACTCTTTTAAGAAGCCTCACTTGCCTCTATGTTGTGTGAAATCTAAAACGCCAAACAATCTGTGTTAAATTTCAGGAGATGGAGCAATCCATGAATATGCTCAACCCCAATCACGAGCTGCCAGATGTATCTGAATTCATGACAAAACTGTTTTCTTCCAAAACGTCTGGCAAATCTGGGAGCAGCAGTAAGAGTGGGAAGAGTGGTCCAGTAAAGAGGAGGTAGTAGTGTTTTAAAAAGGAATGTAAATGCACTGCCTGGCATTACCATTTATTGAGTTTTGTGTTTTTCCATTTTTCTAAATTATTGTTCACGTCCCAGCCTAATTTCTTGAGTAAAATATTTGCAAAAACACAACTTCTGCAACTGTTAAGCAATAAGGGAAGCTTAGAGGTCAAGAACAAATCTGGTGTGATTGTTCCCTTCAACAAAGCTGGATACTTTATTGCTTTTAATGAAATGCCTGTTTGCTTGTTTTACTGTGAATGCCTTGTTATTTTTTATTTCAATTAGATATGCACATTATATATTGGATTCCCTACAAAATAAGCATCACCCTGTTTTATACCACAGTAGGTCCAATAACCTTCTTGATTTTTCTGTTAAAAATGACCTACTTTTAGAATTAGTTCTTTGGAAATTGATAATACTGTTATAAAGCCACACCTACATGAGTAAGAGCTCATGATCTGAATATTCATTATAGAAACTTTACCTTGCCTGCATTGCATTAGATTATTATAAATTAAAACAACACTTTTTAATTCTAGAATGTAAAGAGCAAATGTTATTTAAATACAAAGATAATAAAAATTGTGATGATCATACTGTCTGCCTTTTGTTTTGATGTTCAATTTTATCCCATCACCTGCATGATATGCAACTAATACATATCATAGAACAGATAACACTGTCTTTATGATGTAGTGCTGAAATATCATATACATGGAATATATTCCTAAGACTTTCATATCTGTGGTATCTCAGAATGTGTTCTTATGTGTAAATTTCTTGAGGAGAACGTCTTGGATAACATTGATATAAACTGGATTTGATGCAAAGACTTTGATACAGTAAGGTGAATATTATGTATCTTAAAGGGTTGAGATACCGAGTATTGGAAAACCTCAGCACTAATAATTGCCACAAATTCACAGTAATCATGGAAATGTATGCTTAGTAATTAGATTGAGTTCAGAAGTTTGATTTTCTTTCATGGAAAGAAATGGAAAGAAATATACATATTCACCTTGCCCTAGTTTCATCTCATAGAAAGAAATGAATCTGCTGCTATGCCATGATGACTAAAGTCTTACATTTTGCAAAAGATCATTAACTGTGCTTCACATAAAGGCAATGCCCTTGTCAGTGTCTCATTTTAAACAGTCACTGCTCTTATTTGAATTTCTTTACCTCAAGCATAACTGAATGTGAGTGACTTTGGGACATAGGAATGCAAAACCCACTCAGTAAACACTGACTTAAAATTTTGTTAGACACAAAAGTTTCTTACTGTGTATTTTAGTCCATTTGCTTGAGAACATATATTCATTATTTTGTACTTGGGGAAAAACTAATGTTCACTATATGGAAGTACAGTTCAAGATACAAGTTCTTAACACTGTAACGTTTTAGCAACTGATATTAATGTCTTGCTGAATTTTGTCTAATTTTCTTGTGTGCAGGATGCATGTTTTGGTTCTGAAATTAAAATTGCCCTTTTTGACCAGGAGTATTTTCTTGCTCTTTATTGGGATCTGATGTATTTTACCTTGAACGGTAGGCAGAACACACCGTCAGTAGAACAAAAACATCAGTTGATCAAAACTACTACTACTAAAACTGAACATTTACTTGAAAATGGGCTTTTAGGTTGCAGGTATAAAGTAGTAGCCTTACTCCCTCTCAAGTATAACTCTTTGCTATTCTGCAGGTGTTGTGTTCTTGTTTTATCTTTGTGCTTAAGGGTGTTTGGTAAAGGGCCAGTGAAACACAGTGGCAGTGGAATGGCTGATACTGCATCCATTGTAAAACATTGCAGCTCCAAATAAGCATGGACATAATTCAGTTCTTCGAGAAGTTCTGCAACAGAACCGAAATCCCTTGCTTTGCAGGAAAAAATATAGAAAGGTCTTAAGTGGCTGGAGAACTAGAAAATTAATTGAAAAGAGTAGCTCTCTTGACTATATGAGGCAATTATTTGCTTGTTTCATTTTAGTGACCTCTTAAATTAATCTTTTTTTAATCAAGAGCATTTTTTAAAAGGATACGTAGTAATGTTAGAAACATTGACATGTTGATTTGAATGGCTGATAACTATTTCTAAATAGGCCTGTGGTTTCAGAAGTCCTTCATTATTTTCTTCAGTTCATTTTTATTTGTTGCAAAGGCTCAGGTGCAACAATAATCTATTATTTGCGTAGAGTAAGAATGATAAAGAGTTAAGCTATCAATTCTGTGGCTGTAATAAACCTATCTTAACAGGAAAGTAACTAATTAGGTTCACTAATAGTTCCAACATGATATTTATCATAAAAAAGATGTCACCCCATATGCAACATGTCTGCAGTACATAAGTCATGCTTTAACCCTTTACCTGAGTTATGAGTCTTAGAGTACCACTCGATTAAAGTCCAGTACTAATTAGGGTAGAGCAGTGTGTAGATGAAGCCAAATTGTTGGACTCTGAGTTTCTGATAGCCAGCTTGGACTCCGGTGTTTGCTGTCACGTAAGCTGCAGTCAAAGTACAGTATTCCTGCCGGCCTGAGATTTGTCACAAACTGTTTAGCCAGTTCAATCAGTAACTCTTAACACTCCAGGAGAAGTACTAGTGCAGGTAGGATTACTTCAATGTTTTGTTTCTATACGCAAACCCTTTATTATTTTTTGCCAGTTGGTAAAACTATTTATTATGACAGCCTGAAGCTTACATTTGTAAAAGTGAGACATCTGCTCCATGTGTTTATTGCATAGGATATAATTCTATAGTACAGATGTTTGTTTCATTGCACCTGGAATTTCACTATTTTTTTAACTTTTGGAGACTTTTAATGTACAAGGAATTTCTTAACTTACATTTATATTTGTAGAATGGGTATTACATATTTGCTTAATTTCAAATCTCCTCCGTGTTATGATTTAAAAACATTATGAAACCCTCAAAAGTTACCTTAGAAAATATGTTTTTTTGTCTCATCTGTCCACAGAACATTATTCCAGTAGCATTGTGGAACGTCAAGGTGGTCTTTGGCAAACGTGAGACAGGCGGCAATGTGTTTTGTGTACAGCAGTGCTTTCTTTCGTGGACACAATACTCTTGTTCAGTGTATATCTCATTTTGGACCCAGGAGCACAGATATTAGCCAGAGCAAGAGACAGCTGCAGACCCTTAGCTGTTAACATAGGGTTTTGACACATCCTTGAGCATTGTATGACTCACTGTTGCAGTGATTTCTGATGGATGATGGCTCCTACAGAGAGTTGCAGTGATACTGAATTTCTTCCTTGTACACTGTCTGACAGTGGATTGATGGAGGCCTAAGCTTCAGAAATGCTTTTGTAACCCTTTCTTGCCTTATGAGTATGGACAGCTCTTCTTCAGAGGTCCTCTGAAACCTCTTTTCATCGAGACATGTTTCACTTCAACAAATCTGTGTTGTGAAGAGCAGACCTGTTAATTTTTTGCAGTGCACTATTAAGACCTCATTTAGAAACTTGAGTGCAGTTTTCATCAACATGTTATGAAAAAAGATGTTAAAACTTTGAATTCAGTCCAGACTGCTGCAACACTTTGACAGATTAAAAGAGCTGAAGCTTTTAGATATAGACAGAGAAAACTAAAACGGGACCTGATCCAAGTACTGTATACTGACACTGTCAAAGTCAACCCAGTGGGCTTCTTCATCCCCAACAGTGCACCACAATCCAGAGATCACAAGGGAAAGCTACAGTACTTGGAAGTGCTTTTAAATCCTGAGAACTGGAGGCACATATTTACTGTATACAAAGGCTTGTGGGAGTATGGAACAAGCTAAAACCTTATTGAAGCCAAAATCTTGGCTTCTTTCAAGAAAGATGTGGATTACATCAATATACATTCTAGCAAGAAGGCTAATTGGGTTTAATTGACTTCCCTCATTTTAACCATCTTTATGTTCTTAATCTTGTTGTGCACAATACTGTTTTGCTTTACTGAATTTTCACTTGTTAGCAGGAGGCTTTGGAAAGATGAAAACTAATTGCTACTGGCAGTGGGCTCTGTTAGTGTCACTGCTTTGTCTGGTGGGGACTCAAACAGAACTTCCTCCTGCAGAAAATGTGCACCTTCTTAATCCAGAGGAATACAAACTTGTTTTGAACCTGGACCAGAAAGGTAAGGAACTACACAGGCTTTTGAAGAATCATGTTTGTTATACTTTTACATAAATGCACTGCTTAAAAACAAGACGCCTTGGACGAGGCAGTCCACATTTTATGTCATATTCTTTCTTCTTTACCTGTATATTTCAGGTTTTATTCAGAAAATAAGTGTGTTATAATTTGTCATACGTGATTGTCCCAGTTGCTACTAGAAGCAATAATTCTATTTTTTTTAAACTCCCTTAATTCTGAAACAGGCATCTCAGTCATGTGATTGCTGTACAGTTAACAATATGACTGACATTGCTTTGAAATTTTTCGCTCAAGTTGTTTTGTCTCTGCTAAAAGTCAAAGATGGAAGTAATACATTGTTTCATGTCAACTGTGTTGGTTTTTAATGTGGGCTATAGGTCAAACAACATACACAACGTGGAAGCAATACTTTGATTTGTATTCTGGACAAGAGGTCAAACTTCACTTATTGCTTAATGTAGTCATAAAGTACTTGACAGCTTTCAAAAGAATTGTCATCAACAATGATAATTCCAGATCTGAAGCATTTATGGAGATGGGAGATATACAGGGTATTGAGATAGTAACCGTCCAATTTCAGCATAACATTTTTGGGGACTAGACAACCTTTTCTTTGAAGAAGGTGTATCCCTCTGTTTTGAAGTTAGTTATAATTCTGTTATTATAAGCTGTGATACTGTTTTGTAAAAATAATTGAAGTAGATATGATTTTCTTTTTTTATCCTATCTGGGGTGTGACCTTCTGTTGCTTCCCAGGATACGCTGTGGCTCCGCCCTGACCCTATATCAGATTAAAACTGATGGTTGGATATCATGAGGAAAAAATACACCGAAAACTAGTGAAATACATTATACTCCCTGCAAGATCAATGAGAAATGGAAAGTTTAAATGAAACAGAAGGATATAGGAGAGTATCTACAGGTGTAATCTTTTAACATTGACATATTAATATTAAGGAAATGTATTTTCTCTACTTTATGCTGTAGGTGCATTTGAAATACTAAAATCCACCACCAGTTTTGCCAAAGAGCACGACACATCTTAATGATTTTTTCATCCTTAATTCAGACTACCCAAGTGACTGCTTTGAGATCTGGGAGAGTTCAGGAGGCCAGGCTAGGGATGGTATCTATATGATCCAGCCTACAAAGTCTGCCCTCGTGGTGTTCTGTGATATGCAGAGTGGGGGCTGGACCGTGGTGCAGCACATCACAGTCAACAGCAGCGTGGACTTCGACAGGACGTGGCAAGATTACAAGATGGGCTTTGGGTCAATCACTAGTGACCACTGGCTAGGAAACGAGTACCTGTACCAGCTGACCAACAAGGGCGGGCAGTACAAACTTGGGATCAAGCTTGTAGACAAGGATGCAGTCACCAAGTTTGGAGAGTATGATCCCTTCCGTGTGGAAAGTGAGGAATCCCAGTACAAGATCCGTCTGGGACTGTTCGAGGGCACAGCTGTGGATGCCTTGAGCCAGGACACAGAGGCTTACCTACATGACAACCAGAAGTTCACAACCAAGGACCGAGACAATGATAACTTTTACCAGAATTGTGCCAAACTGGAGTATCTCGGGGTACCCGGAGGTGGCTGGTGGTACGATGCCTGTGCTGGTGCTAATTTGAACAGACGTAATGTCATCTACTGGCAGAAAGATTGCAACAAAGAGCACATCTGCAAATATGCTTGGATGATGGTGAGGCCCACGGATCGTGTTAAAGTCATCAAAACGGGAAGCTGTCAACGGGATGAACTGTAACTTTATTCATTCAACCTTCCATTATCAGAAAGCCATTTACTCTGGATTGAACAGTAAAACTACAAATGTTTGAACTTCTCTCCTGTTTGGTTTGATATGTGTGCTGGTAGAGAAGGCAAGGCTTGAAATGTTTCCTTCCTTGTTCTTAATTTCTGATATTGTTTACAGTTCTGTCAAAAGATATGGAGCAGTTCATTTTTAATTTAATAGTTAACTACAACATTAAAATTGAAACCCCAACAAGTGTATTTGTTTTCTTCTAAAATAGTCACATTTTGAGATGAAGCACCATCATGGAGATCAATCAGATTAATCATAATCAATTTATAAGTGTGGAGTAGGGCTTTCTAGTCCGGGTCCTTGTAACCCCAGTGCTCGATTCAAGTCCTGTTGGATTTTTGACTATGTAGCTGAACCATTAATAGAACAAATGATCTTGTTAATGAGATCTTTAAGTATTTTTCAAGATAATTCAGATTAACTTTCAGTTGGGAAAATATTGGGTCTGGGATTCAATCAAATTGAGGTACATTTGGAACAGAAATTTGCAGATACTGGACTGGAATGCCCCGAAAAACTGCCAATAACAAAAATAAGAGACAAATCAAGAGAACTTAAGCTTTGGAAAACACAGACTTCAGACTTCAGTCTGTGTTTGCTATTCAATTTAACTTCTTTGACATCTTAATTAGTCCTAATCTGGTAGTTATGCTTTTGTTTTGAAACAGTGTGACTGAGAATATGAGAAATGCTATCAGCAGAATTAGTTGCACAATTACAGTTTTTCTTGATTGCTAAGACAATTTAAATGCAACTGTGGTTCACATCCACATCACAACATTATCAAAACCAAAAACCCAAATAAGCAAAACAAACACATTTTCAAAATCCAAATACCAAACACTTGATCGGCAAAGCAGTAAAAACAAAGATCTAAAGATTACACAAAAATCAGTTAGATCTGGTCAAACAAAACTCAGTCATTTGCTCCCATTTGATTACAATTACTTTAATGTAACACCCTATTACACACATGCAGATAATATTTCTCAAAGTTGAAATTATCACTCAGTTCATAATCACATACTGTATAAGAGGTATAAGCCCAGGGTGGAAGAGCTGCTCAAAGAGGTAGAGAACAACAGCAGAGAGCTCAGGTGCCAAATAAAATACAGACAGCCATTGTTGACTATATGCTAAATCATGGTCTGTCATTGTGCAAGGCTGCCCAAAGGTTGTAGTCTAATTTGACTTGTTCAACTGTAGCATCAATTGTTACAAAATTCATACTTGAGAATAGGAAAGAGATCACATATAACTTCAATACACAGTAAAACATTACTGTATGAAATCTATATGTGGAGTTTTCTGTCTTCTGATATTTATGGAGTCATCCTTTTTGTCCATCAGAAATGTAGTGTGTTCCTTAAAAGAATTAACAGAAACCCCCACTCTGGTGGCCGAGACAAGGATTTCAATGCTAAACAGGGTGGCTGCAATTTATGAAATGGTGCTTGCAAACAATGCCATACATTTACAGGAAATCCAGGCTGCTGTTGTTGCAGATATTACTGTATTTTCAAGTGTCAGTCCTGCAATAATTGAGAAGGGTTGGAACAACACCTCCTCAGGCTGAAGAAGCTCTACAGGGTGTCCTATGAAAACAAATAGTTACAGAGTGAAGAGGCTGTGGTTACCAGTACATGCAGGTAAGGTGACATCATAGTTATGTTTTGTCTTACATACTGTAGCATCATTGTAGACACATTCCAGTGAAGGGTTAAATTCTTTCTCTGTACACTATGTTCAGCAAAACACCATCTGCAACATTAAATGTACCTGCTGTTGATAAAACCAGGGGCCTGCAGACACAAAGAAGGCTTGTTTTAAGAATCCCAAAGAATTGTTTTTGTGTAGAAGGCCAATTGCAACTACCTGATTTTAGAAAACACTGATATAGCTCAGTTATGTGGACATCTTATGATTAAAGTAGAAGTTTGCTTAACCAATAGAAATCAAATGAGATTTAAGTTTTTTCTTTTTGAGACTTAAGCTCTTTGTATTCCTTATCAAGTAGGTGTATAAAAGGTCAGCTATAACTTTTCTTGTTAGAACCATCCTCCTAATTGCAGGGAGGGTGCTTCTCTTTGGCTAAATATACAATAAACTCCTGCTCAACAAAAAGGTCTCCAGTGGAAATTTACTCTACACTGGTGAATGGTTAACCATGTTTTATTTATTGGCCCCTTAGAGCATAATGGAATTAGAAGTGATTGTGGTTCCAAATGTATTCGTACAGTACAGTATATGTGGATAAAGCTGGGCTTAATATCACTAAGTATATGTTCTATATACTTTATAAATCTTGTTGCACGTGAAGAGGGACAGAAGGTTGGGGCTAACAGTCTATTGACAGTCTTAACAGCCCCCTTCCCCCACTCCTGTAAAGTGAAAATGGTTTGAACCCATGTCTATACAATTGTTCCCTATGTACTTTCCATATGTTAATCCCATCAAGGATTGCTTTTTGTCCTTGTGAGGCAATGTCTATGATGGTGATCATAATAATAATAATAATAATAAAAATAATAATAATAATAACTTCTTATATAGCACTTTTTTTGGGTACTCCAATCAAAAAGCTTTACAGGTAATGGGGACTCCCCTCCACCACCACCAATATGCAACACCCACCAGGATGACAGCAGCAATAGTGCACCAGTACACTCACTACACCCCAGCTATCAGTGGGGAGGAGAACAGAGAGATGAAGCCAGTTCAGAGATGGAGATTATTAGGAGGCCTTGATTGGTAAAGGCCAATGGGAACTTTGGCCAGGATGCCAGGGTTGCACCCCTACTCTTTTCGAGAAACGCCCTGGGGCTTTTAATGACAACAGAGAGTCAGGACCACAGTTTTATGTCTCATCCGAAGGATGGCTCCTTTTTACAGTATAGTGTCCCCGTCATTATACTGGGGCATTGGGACCCACACAGACAGCAGGGTGAGCGCCCCCTACTGGCCCCACTAACACCTCTTGCAGCGGCAACCTTAGTTTTTCCCAGGAGGTCTATTCCCATTCAGGTACTGACCAGGCTCACACCTGCTGAGCTTCAGTGGGCTGTCAACTGTGAGTTGCAGGTTGATATGGCTACTGGGATAAATAGGAACAAGTAATAGGTTTATTCCATGCTGAAAAAAAGAAGAAAGAAAACACAACGTTTCGGCCGTGGAGCCTTCTTCACACACCTGAAGAAGGCTCCACGGCCGAAACGTTGTGTTTTCTTTCTTCTTTTTTTCAGCATGGAATAAACCTATTACTTGTTCCTTTGCAGCCTATGCATGCTGACGTAGCTACCCACCTGAACTACTGGGATAAATGTCCCTTTGACCAAATGTCTCTACTGGATGCTATGAATGCAGTTTGTTAGGAGATCTCTGTAACCTGGCAATAGTTTGCCAGGTATAGCTCAGGAACTCCCCATGTTGCATTGCTAGGGAAACCATCCAGTGTTAATGAAAATACAGTATGTGGCCTGACATACAGTATAGCATAGAACGAACTTACCAAGTGCTTTTTCCCCTACTTTTTTACAGCAATGTCATTTGTTTTCTTACTAAATGTTTTGTGATAGATTTGATTTGAGATTTTACATGTAGAATACAGTTAAAGTAGAGGACAGTAAATCTTTTGTAAATTTATATAGATATCCCTTTGTAAAATCTGGTATTTCAAAGGAGCCACAACACACCTGAAAAAAAATCATAAACTGGAAACAATATATGGTTAGCTTTTGGAACAAATCTGAGATGTATTTTTGGGGGGTTCTGAGGACAGTGGAATAGTAAATTGCACTCCTCAGAAAAGACTGGAGTTTTGAATGTTTTATTTACATTCAAAGCATTAAAAATGAAATATTTATTTGGAAAAATGTATTTGGCTGATGCGGTAATACTGGAAGCTGGACTATAACTACATTCAATAAAATGAATAATTGTTACTGGTTTATGACTGAATGAATAATACTTAATCAGTCATGTGTGCCTTGCAATATGTATGCTGTATTGTATTTGAAAATGTTTGAAATATCAATTTTGGCTTTGTGTTGTAATTTCCTTAGCAACTGAAACAGAAATATTTAGAAATGCAGCACAATTCTTTTCCATTGTTGCTTAAAAGGATATCAGATAAGGATTTTATTGTAGGTTTATCCTCATCTGATTCATAAATAATGTAGAACTGTAATGTTTTGCCTGATGTGCTAAAACTTCAGTGTCATCTTGAATAACTGAAGTACTTGGAAATCCTATCTGTGGCATGTCATGTGCAATATTGAGTAGGCCATTTCAAACCCATACCTGATAGGAAGATAAAGCCAAGCATCTAGTAATTTCTTTCCACTCAGTGCACTAGTAATTGATGTTTTATTTATTCAGTATTTTCTCTGAAAATAGGCCACATATGGCACCTGGACACATAAAAAGCATATCCAGACTTTTTTGACTTATTCCTGGTTCAAAGCTTGCACTGAACTCATAAAAAGGCTTCTTTTTCCATTTAATTTAATTTAGTAAAAGACTGTATGATGTTTTTTCCCTTAACTATTTTAATTGTCCCCACATATAAGCCCAAAACACATACACAACAATATTATGTTTAAAACACTTCTGGAAAAAAAAGTGTTGTCCCACAAATTTCCATTTCTAACACTGAAAAAACTTTGTGATGTGCTTGGAAAATATGAATTTCAAAATATGATAATAGTATGCCAATTTTGGCAGGCAAACTAGAATAATCATCCTGTGTTTTTTTAGGTTGAAACAATTTTTTTTAAGAGCCCAACATAGAGAGAATTCATCTTTTCCAAAAACAAACATCACAAGTTATCAGTGGAAAAAAGTTTTAGCCCCATCGGGTAAGATATGCAGTACCTACAATCTGGCAATAAAGTATAGAAAACTTCAAATTTTAATGGCTGAACAAGATAACAATTCCATTTTCTCAATTGGAAAGATTCTATAAAAGTCTTATATCCTTTTCTTGTAGGAGAGTACAAAAGGGCTTGACAGATATAATTGGCCTTGTGTTTTTCTACTGTACAGTACCTCAACCCCTAGCATGAGGTTTTGTTATAATCTGTACCATTCTTCTTATTAAACACAGGGTGATACCTGTGAGAAAAAAACATGAAGGGAAAGGGTGTTTGCAAGTACAAAAGTGAATTTGTTGGTCCACCAAATCAAACAAATTGGACAAAAATACAATTAAGAATTGGTTTACAATATTTATTGGGTTCCTGTGTTTTTTTCTGTCATAAATAGCAAGCATTATTTCAGTTCAGTTTTTCTTGGAACACCACATAACTTTACATGTGAAATAGGTGGGCTTAAAAGCATTACTTTAAAATAACACTATTGCAACAAGATTTTATGGACAAGTGTACTGTTGTTCTGAATAAGAAAATGAAGCCTAGGTGGCACTGACACACAACTATTAGATAAAACTGCACTCAACATTTACAATAAGGCAGAGCAACATCTTATGATTCAACATACCATCAAACATGAAAACTAACAGTTAGCCCTTTAAAATAGAGAAAAACAAAATATCATTGACACATCAGAAATTATTAACTTTAAATGAAGCTTCTTTTAAAAAAACATTTACAAAAATAAAAATAGATTTGTTTGGGGGGATGCACTTATACTTTTCATTTTCCAGAAAGAAATGAATTACAATTAGAATTAAAGTCTAGTAGTACCTGTCCTGCAGTTCAATATTTTTGTTCCAAAAAAGAGCTTGAATTCAGTATGTGTATGCTTTTAAAAAGCTTTATGTTTAGAGAACAACATATAAATCTTTATGTATATTTAAGTATGTTCTATATGTAAAACAGTGGAATAATTTTATTATCCAAGTATTACCTCCTATAATGTTTTCCTGTTATCTTTTTGTTTAGAAAAAGAACAATATCAATGCCTTTTGGTTCCTTTTACCTTGTGTCTAAACAGTTATGAGACAAGGCAGACTAAATGACAGTGAACATTCTCCAGAGACACTTCTAATTGTCCTAGAAATGGTAGCTGGCCAAAATCATTAGTTCTAAGAGATATCTGAGATATCTGAACGTAACGGTTATCTTTACAAAATGTGCCAGAAGCACAGAAACATATGGTGGGCATTTCTGATGAGCATAACATATTCATTTCTGAACTGAATATATTATGGAGAAAACAAGAAAAATATAATTCAAAGTTGTCACAATTCTTGATGGAAAATTCCAAGGATAGTTTAACAGTATTTCACAGCAAAAGCTATTCCTTTTAAATTCTCATGTCATTTTGGTGTTCATTCCAGGATTCTGTCCATACCAGTACAGCTTTTCCTCTGCCCTTTTCTTTTTCCACTGACAAAAGAGCAACATTTTGAAGGTCTTTTGAAAAGTCTTGTTGCACAAGGCATAGCACATGGGGTTGACAGTGCTGTTGACATAGCAGAGCCAGTATCCAAGGTGCCACAGGGACACAGGAATGCATTGTGAACAAAAAGTGGAAATTAGCACCATAATGTTGTAGGGTGTCCAGGTGAGAATGAAGGCCAAGAGAATAGCACTCAGTGTCTGTGCAGCCTTCTTTTCCTTGATAAGGACCATACGCTTCCTCTTGGTGATCTGATTCTTCAGAGTGGGGTCCATCGTCTTGTTGGTGGAGGAAGCTCCCACAGATTCTGCTGAGGAGCAAGATGACGCCACCAACTTGGATCCCCCATTCTTGCTTTGTGGGGGACAACCATCTTTAGGGACTGCCTTGAATTTGTAGGAGACACATTTCTTGGTTTTTTGTAAGCTGTGTTTGGCAGGGGTAGAAAAATAACTGCTTTCTTCATAATTGCTCAGCTGCTCATCCATGAAGCCTTGCTCACTCTCTGCTCTGCTGGAGGATTCTTTCTGGTCAGTGCCCTGGTTTTTGTAAGCTGTCTGGAAGATTCCTGTAGTTACAGGTTTTTCGTCATCCTCTGATGATGCATAGCTGTTAAAGGAGGTTACCTGGTCAGTTTTGGACCACTCGTCACTGGCATTTGACACAAGTGTGGTCTTCGTAACGTTGCTTCTGCTCGATGATGACCACGAGGCTTGGCTTCTTTCCCTGTTGACATTGGCAGGTTGTTTACAACTGAAGCAGGATTTGATGATAGTCTTCTGGGGTTTAATGGTCTTGGGATCACATGTAGAGTTCAGGCCTTGGAGTTCCGCCAAGTCCTTGGTACGTCTCTCAGTCTCCTTGTAGATACGGCAGTACAGTATGGTCATAATGGAAACTGGAATGTAGAAAGCAGCAATGGCTGTTCCAAAAGTGATTACAGGTACAGAGAAGAATTGAATCTGGCATTCGTCTGAAGGGACTGTTCTTTCTCCAACAAAGTACTGCCAGCACAAAATTGCAGGTGCCCAAAGAATGAAAGACACCAACCAAGCTAGGCCAATCATGATGCCAGCCCGTTTCGGGGTACGTTTGGCTCTGTAAGTCAGTGGTCTCGTAATAGAGAAATATCTGTCAAAACTAATGACTAGCAAATTCATTACAGATGCATTGCTAGCAACATAGTCGAGTGCTAACCAGAGGTCACACGCTAGACTTCCGAGAGACCAGTATCCCATCAGTATGTAAGAGGTATATAGATTCATTGAAAATACTCCAATAATAAGGTCTGCGAAAGCCAGGCTTAATAAATAATAATTATTAACTGTCTTCAGCTGGCTGTTAACTTTGAAAGAGACCATAACAAGAATGTTACCAATAATTGTTATCAGACTCACAATAGCTGAAACAGTTGCTATAGTGATGACTTCCCAAAGACTGTGACCACTGAGGTTCTGAACATTGGAAGTATTACTGTTGTTAGCTGTTGAGTTCTTCAGCTGTTCTACTTCCATAATGGTTCTCAGTGCTTCCAGCTTAGAGTAACGTATCTACAGAGTGGAGTCAACGGAGTTTTCAATGGCGCTCTGAATGCACATCCCCTTTGAAAATGAGAATAAACAAAAACAACTGTTACATTCAAGGATCACCCCAAACCAAAAGAAATGCACAGTATTGTAAATTCATTTTACTTTAAAAGAATACATAGCACATCTTGGTTGCACTCCTTTGCAGAAAATGTTATTACAATAAATAAGGCTAGTTTACATTTTGCTACAGAAATAATTGTGACAGCTTGATGATATGCTTTCTGTCCCCTTCAAGACTCATGTAATAAAGATCCTTCTTTATTAATTTTGTGTGTTCCCCTAATCTTAAGGTTTGACCTATTTTGTTGTTCTGTGAATGTCTTCAGAATATTGTTACAGTACATCAATATTGCGACAGCACAACATTTTTGAAAGGATTTAAGAAAACGTAACC
Organism: Atractosteus spatula; assembly: GCF_055471065.1. NCBI lineage: Eukaryota > Metazoa > Chordata > Actinopteri > Semionotiformes > Lepisosteidae > Atractosteus > Atractosteus spatula. The sequence continues at coordinate 16,546,854 of NC_142714.1, forward strand.
TAAGAATAAAAGTCACCTTACTTCCCACACAAAACACATTTCAAACAGTTAAAAAAACTGTGTAAGTGCAATATTATAGAGAATATTATTAAACAAAGTGAGCACAATAATGCAGGTTCCAGTACCTATATGCTGTATGATATATATGCACATGGTAAATAAAAAGCAAATCAAATTAAATAAAATATACCTTTAATTTAATATTGTAGAATTTAATTTTAAATAAAAAATAAATAAAAATAATAGAAAATTAAAAAATGCAAATGGGCTTTTTGTCATCGTTATCATAATCATCATCATCATCAACAACAACAACAAGAACAACAATACATACATACAGAGTATTTTATTCGGAAAAAACGTTTTTCAGTTATATACATTATAAATGTATATATGATGCATTATAGTTATAAATAGATTATATATTCGTTTGTGTATTTCACTGCAACAGTTAATACTCTTTAAGGACATTGTCTTGCTATTATCGAACCGTAGTGGGAACCAAATGTAATCAGACCTCCTGGAATAAAAAAGCAAGCATCGTTGTTTTCTGACGGATGACATTTTGTGTAACTCGAAACACGTTGTAACAGCGTACCACTTAATGTGGTCCGGTAGACTTGCTGGGGAAAGCAAATGTAGTGATGGAGCAGAGATCAAGGCATAGAGGAGGCGGCGGCTGGAGGAGAGGTGGATACAGTGGTGGAGGCAATGAAAGTGGAACCGGCACCCCCACTGACCATCGGGGTCGAGGTAGGGGTGGACCCCACCGTGGCAGGGGAAGAAGGGATCATCATCGTGGCAGAGGACGCTCAGGACCTCCACGGTGCGACAGGGTAAGAATTGTTGTTTATTGAAAAGTTAAAGCTGTTGCACTGTTTTACTATAGTATTTAAGTTTCTACAGTTATATTTTCTTAGTACCTAAGGCACTCTATTTTAAATGTTCCGAAGAATAGTCGTGAAAACTGTTGACTTAATAGTGTGATACTGAAGACTATTAAGCTAAATAACAGATAATATTTCTTTCAAAACAAAGCTATACTTATTAGGATTATTTCTGTCCTTTCTTTACATAATAGTGTACTTATTTTAACACATGCAAGACAGTATCCTCAATTGCACTGCATGCTAAACAGCTTTGGGGGTGGTTATGGCAGTAAAAACACAGCTGCAGAGATACTAAAGAGTCTCTCCAGCTGCATTGCGTGAAGGAATCGAATCCTCTGTTGAACTGCTTGCAGGGCCTCAGAGATATGTTTTCCCACACCTTTCTATTACACATCCTGAACTATTCTTCTTGACACAAAAATTCAGAATACTGTTTTCAAACATTCTTTGACAAAAGGCATGGCCTCAGGTCTACCTGATGTCTGATTGTCTAGATTTTCATTTTTTGTTTGATTCATGATTCCTTTGAAGTCTGGGGAGGGTTAGCTTTATTCTGAAATGCACTTCTCTTTGACCTTTTTTTTTCTAGTATAAGTTTTCTGAAGGCAAAACAAGGACAGGACCTCAAAATGTAAGCTTATGCTCAATTTGACTTTTGTTGGGCTTCACTGGATTGTGGTGGAAAGGGGATGGGTTGAGAGGAGGTCATTCACTCACAATATGGTGCAGGTGCTAGCCATCGATTTCTACCTCGATAGCAGTGTATTTAACTGTTAGACTAATCTTGTCAGATATCAGAAGCTAAGCAGTGTTGGGCCTGTTCAGCACTGGGATGGTAGACCACAAAGGAAGATCCACTTGCTGAATCAAGTGGTGTCAGAGGGCCAATAGGTGGTTGTATTTCCTTTGGGGCAGAATGTTCATGCCCTGGTGACTAGTGTGCTATAGGAGTGTCTGTCTATCAGCTAAAACATTTTTTTTGCCATTTCTATTGACTGTGATACATTCAAGTAATTTGTCATGGTTACATAAGCATTAAAATTGCCTCGTTAATGAGAGAGTTGAGCTGGTATAAGTGAAGCATGGTGAAAATCAAGTAGTAAAATACAAAAATATGCATCAGTGTCAAGATGACACCTTCATGTCAAATACATGTTGTTGACTTGACTAAGTCGTCTTAGATCCACTTGTCCGCAGTGGAACCAAGTCCTTGTGGCAGGCCAGTTGTACAGGGAATGGTAGTTACAGCTTCTTACCACTAGAGGCCGTTCAATCCAAGGTCAGTTGTCTGTCTATAATTTCTTTTATTGTCTCAGATGGGAAATTTGCTTTGCAGGCAGGCAAAAAACACAGTGCAATATATAATACATTTAACACAACATGAATCCATTAACACATAAAAAGCATGCATCCATAAGTTTAAAAACGAGTCAGACACTTTAAATAGTCCTCACAATCCAGAAGTAGATAAATAAAGAATTGTGGTCGTCAGTAAGTAAAATAGGTTGTGTGGGTTCATATGAGGTGCATGGTTTATCTAATTAGTTAAATGGTGCAGGGCTAGGAGTCAGATTCTCAAATGGGGATAAGTAAATAAGATTATTTGGGAAGTCTAGGGACACATGGTGTTAGTTGGTGTTGGGTTGTGGAAGAAGATTTTTGCTGAATAAAGACTCTTTGATCATTATTCTTTTATTATTCATTATTCTATCACTATTTCTTTTGTCTGTTGTGAATGTCTTGTATTCAGACCTCCCAAGCTGCATATTTACAAGGAGGTCTGCATATAGACCAATTGATAGAGAGGTCCAAGTGTGTTTGATGATTGTAGTCCACCTTCTTGTGATAGATGGCAACCTGTCTGGACAGTATTACTGATCTAGTTCTGGAACCCCACTTTCTGCCCTTCCTGCAGACTCATCCTACTGTATGTAACAAAATAGTAGCAGGACAACACACATTTTCATTATACCCATATTACAAGACGTGTGAAAGTGACAGTTATTCTGTTGATGCCCTGCTTTCTAAACATTGGATAGTCTGGTTGGGATGATGTGTGTCGCGGATCTAGGTAAGGAATTGGACAGAATCCTACAAGACAACATCTGCAACCTGGTGCACAGCATGTGCAGAAAAGTGGCCACACATAGTTGTAGCCTCTGACTTTCACAGTAAAATTACAAACCTAATTTCCATTAAGTTTTCAAGGGCAAAATGTAAGGGAAACCAGACATTACTTTCAGTAGAATTCAAGGACCTTTTTTTGTAAAGCTGTTTTCTAATATAGGCATATAGCTTTATTCACAATACTCAAACTAGACATTATAATAGGTATGTAAGCAAATATTGCTCTTACTAAAAGTTTCTAATTTGATTATTAATAATAATCATTCTTTTCCTCTTGTGTCATCTGATTCTTTGAATTTTCCTTAATTTCTTCCCGCAAAACTACTGATTCTTGCGGTCTTGCATCTTTTCACCAGTTTTGACTGTTACGCGCAGTGTTATTCTGGCCCCTTCCTTTCTAAAGTACTGGCTTTCCGTTTTTATAATTGAAAAGGCTGAAGATGAGGTGGATAAGAAGGAAGATCATGAAGAGGATGGCCCTGACATCTTTTCCAGAAGGAAGCTGGAGTCAAACTGGGATCGCTATGAGGCTGCAGAAAAGGAGGAGCTTTGCGAAGGCAATCAAACCAAGCGAGGAGAAGATTTCCATGTCCTCCTCAGCTCTGCAGGTTAGAACATGTTTTTGTCTCTAACATAGAACAAGCTCCATATATAATAGGAAATGTGTTGTGTGGTTTTCAATAGGCTACATAACCAGTCTGCAGCTTGTATTGTGTTAGAACTGGGCTTTCCCTAATAGATGCGTTTTTGTCACTAATTTTAATATTATCTATACATTAGATGCAATTTGGGACAGCAGAATGTGTGCTGGGAAGAAGATGACTAGCTAGTATTCTACATAGAGTATGTGGAGGTGGGTGTTCGTACTGGTGGATAAAAGAGAAATCGCATTTAGTGCATTTTCCTTTCCATCATGAATCCTTTCACATTAAGAATTAGGAGTACTTTTTAAAATTATTAATGTGAAATGGGTACCTGAATGGTCTTATTATTATTATTAATAGTTGCAAAAAATATGGCTCTCTTAATGCAGAAGCAATAAACTGAGCTTGATTCTGTACTTTATAGTTAAAGACAACCATCACTTTAACTGTTGTGCTGTTTTATATATTTGAACGATCCACCTTGGACTTCTAAGTGTGGTGGCTATTTTCATGACAGCCTAACACAAAATGCGTCATCAGAAATCGCGTCTTATCCTTGTCATGCTGACAAGAAATCACCTCGCTTACCTATTTGTAAGTGGAACTTCCCCTGCCTTAATGGTGCAGTTGTCAGCTTAGCAGGCTGAACCCTCGGTTGGGTTCTGCTTTGCTTTTTGCCGGAGTGCAAAGTCCAAAATCACTCAAAGACCTCAATAGGCTCACAGGGTTATGCAAGGATTTGCTGGTTTTGAGAGAGCTGCACCACGTCTAAAACCTTGGGCAGGAAGACTTTATCTGTGTAGTTTCAGTGAAGCCTTGGAGAAGGAGACATGCTGTGACCCATTTTTTAGACGTATAACTGTGGTGTTGTTTTAGAAGTGTAGGGAGAGGTCAAACTATATGAGGCGACAAATATATTACTCGAATATATGAGTAATTTTAATAAGGGAAAACAAAGGCATAAAAGCAACATCTTTAATAAGTAGCCATTGTTGAGATGATCAACAGAAGATCCCATTAGTGTGGTATTTAAAATGGGCCAGGGAATAGTAGCTGACAGCTGCCCTGCGGTCAGAATTTCATTGAGAAGCAGCTGTAGGAGAAAGGAAGTGACAGCTTCCGACATTCTCAGATGGAAATAGGGTCACGGTGTGCTTCAGTTTGACTCGTGAGTAAAATCAGCCAGCTCGGAGCAGAGAGAACTGCTGATCTGATTTAAGGCAGCTTTTGAGTAGGATTTTTTGTGAGACTATGAACACTGAAATTTCCACCAATTGGACTGCACTCAAAATATAGAAAAATATAAAATCCTTTATCAACCTTCCCTCTTTTTAAATAGTTGCTATAGAGTAATTTGCATAATTTGTAGGGCAAACAAATTCACTTGGTGTTTTGACAAAGACAAATAATAGAAACATTGCAGTGCCATTTAGGGACTGCTTTTCTGTTTCAGTGTGTTGCATGAACCTTTGTTGGATTAGTGTTTTTTAAATTTCTGAAAATTTCTAGTTGTGCTTTCTTAATGTGATGGATACCCTTTTCAATTAAAAAATCTGTTACAGTTTGATGAGAGTGAAAAAATGAGAAACTGTTTATTTAGACCTGGACTTTGCTTCAACGGTTCCAATTTATTGGGTTATAGTGAAATGTGTTTATGATGTACACTAGAAACTAGATGCTATTAAAATACTGTAATGAGGTTCTACAGAATAGAAATCAGTTGACCTGGGTTTTTTGGCATTGTACAAGTATTTTAACATTAGTATGCATGCATATACTACATTTTTCTCTCTGTTGAGGGGCACAATAAGTCAGTCTAAACATTTGTGATATGGGAAGAATCTGAGTTAGAAATCTGTGATATGTTCAGTGTGAGTTTTGTACTCAATGTAAGTTTGTTGCATATTGATATTTTGTGATGGTGACCAACTTGTTAATTTTACCATAGTGAAAGGGCTTAGGCTGTTGTCCTGGGTTTGTTATAGTACTGCCAAAGAGCACCATCTAGAGGCACAATTTGATTTTACCAGAATCTAACTTGCATAGCAATACTGTACTGTGATAATATGAGTATCATTTCTCTGCCTTTACTTTAAGACATCTTTAGGAAAGATATGAATACTTGAAAATTTAAATAAGTTTTCAGTTTTTTTAGCTAAAGCATCCATCATTCAAAAAAGAGAAAATAATGATTTATTCATTCTATGTTTCCTCACTTTAAAATTTAAACTCACATACAGTAGTTTACTTAGCTTTTCTTTTATTTCAATATTTTTTTCTCACAATTTAGCAACATGGATTTTGTGAGAAAATGTTAAACCAATTTGGAGAACTGCTGAATTAGAAATTAGAGTGAGACAAGGAATTTTCTAAAGGTACATGACAGAGGTAGTTGTCTCTTAAAATGGCTGTGCATTTTTCAAGGGAATTGTACTTGTGAAATATAAGATTTTTGGAGTTTGAGTTTGCCCATAATACATGTCCTTTCATTATCCTACAGTGTTAAAGGCAGGAAAATATTTCTGATGTAAATATGTGTGTATAATGAAAAGGCATGATGGCTGCTCAGTTTGTGGTGCTTTAAAGTTGACAGAAGGAAGGTCACTGACAAAGAGAGGCTCAAAAATGTTTGTACTGCAAACAGGCACTGTATATTAAGGTGTTTTCAGTGTATGATGCAGATGTAAATTGGCTAAAGTACAGAAGCTGCAGCATTGCAAAGGTGGTACATTTCAGGAGCTACTGGTAAATTGCTCCATTGCTTTTTAAGGGTAAACTAGAAACAAAGCAACACATGCCTATATTAGCAGTGCAGTTGTGCCCTTTGAAAAATAAGGGAGTTCCATTAAGTTAAACTTGCTTCTTCTGTTGTGGGATAGCTCTGTGCTGCACAAATACTATATCTCCAACTGCATTTATTGATTTGCCACTTAAAACATCAAGTCGTGAATTTTTTCTGCTGTTTCATTTAGGGTTGATTTAGGATGGATTAGATTAGGTGTGTTAAAGGGCTGTCAAAGGGCTGAACATTTAGCTCAGCTGAAAAGCTGAGGAGAAAACAGTTGTTCTGGTAATACTTTGTTAGGATCAGAATATGTCAGGAGTTTGGAAATTTGGCTTGGGAGTCCTGATCATTAGTCCTGAACCAACATATTTCAACAGAAATTAGATATCCATAACCCACTCACCACATTTATTTGAGATTTGCAGTTTGTTTAATGATAAAACATGAAAATACCAAATGTTCATGGCATCATGAACATTTCAAATAAATGAAAGTTTCCAGGGTTCTGTATATTGATTTACTTTTACAGATTAGGTCTGCTGTAGTTAAGGATAGCAAGCTGTTGTGCAGGATAGTACATACAAATTTGATTAGTTGATTTGATTGTGAATAACTTCAATGGATGGTATTATCTTTTAATCTATAATTGGGATTTATGTACAGTATACAAAGTTTAGCTCACCTTTGTCTTTTCATTGATATTTAATGTGCAGCCATATATTTGTTGTTCTCAATTACAAGGGGCGCAATATTCATGGCTTTATAGTAGGACACCTCTACAATTAAATCCAAAAATATGCATATTAGAGTAGGTAGCATTTATCTCACAGCACGGACATATACTTTTGAAGTAATTGGGCGGAGCGGTGGCTCTGTGGCTGGAAGGTTGCCAGTTCAAATCCCGCAGCAGGCAGAGGAATCCTACTCCGTTGGGCCCCTGAGCAAGGCCCTTAACCCCAACTGCTCCAGGGGCGCCGTACAATGGCAGACCCTGCGCTCTGACCCCAGGCTCTCTCCCTGTCTGTGTGTCTGTGTGTCTCATGGAGAGCAGGCTGGGGTATGCGAAAAGACAATTCCTAATGCAAGAAATTGTAAAGGGTTAATAAAGTGATGTTATTATTATTATTATTAATTATAAAACGTACTGTCTGTGACTGTGCTTAATCTTTTTTTGCTCTTGAAACTTCCTGCTGTTATTCCAACAACGTAAAGCTGGCACGAGCTGTATATATATAGAATGTCTTTCTTATTAGATGACATCATGCTTCTTGATCAACTGCCCATCTCTAATATGTGTATTTAATATGTGCTAGAAGCAATTTTAGATAAACATTATGAAACAGAATCCCTTAACAATTAAAGCATAGCTTTATTAATGCAATTAAATGAGATGTAATGTATCTAATACCAGCTTTATTATTACTGAGATAGCATGTTCTGGACCCAGCTGTATAATTTATTTGTGAATCTCAATGCTTTGCTTCTTTAAATATCTAAAAAATATTAAAGCCTTTAAGAAGATTGAATTTCACAGTAAATAAGGATATTTTCCCTAGAGTCTTTTTGGCTTACATTATTTTCTCATTTCCCTAATCGTCTTCATTACAAAATATTGATATTGTTGACTCCTTATTCTCTGAGTATGAAAAGTAACCTCCTTATTTTATTAACCAGCCAGTTCTTTTTATATCCAGTTGTTGGCTGTAGTCGGTGAGCATCTGCCTTTTCCAGTGCAGACAGATTCGTGCGGAAGGGGCTGTGTGCCTGAAGGAGATGTGGTGCTGGGAGTGAAAGGCCTCTAGGAAGACAGATGAATCAGAGGCTATGGCTGAGCTGGGAAGATAGCGTGAAGATACTGGAGTTTTGGCTCCTCACTGCACAAATTAAAAATAGCATTCGGTTTTCTGCTGGGTGAAGGCAGGGGGGATTTGGGTGGTGTCTGAGATGTAGCTAGGAACAACATTAATTCTCCTGGGGCCCTTTGCCAGTGAGCTGTTTGAGTTCAGGCAAGTCCGTTTCATTAAAGGTGGTTTGCACAGTAGTTACAGCTACAAGATTTTGAAATAGAAATCCTCTAAATAGAAAGAGCTTAGAAGACCTACATACTGTTGCTGCCCTAAGCCTAACCTCCGATGTCTCAGGAAAACAGATTAGACTCTTCCTTGATAGCAGTTTTAGCTATCTTCACAAGTGGGAGGCTTTTGCATAAATGGTGCCGATGAAGTGTAGCAACAACTTATTTAATACCATTTTAACCATTTAAATAATTCAGGGCATTACTCTGTTTAGACAGTTTTGCACAGTGCTCTTCTGTGCTGTGCTATTTAGATAGTATAGACCACCCAAACTCCTTTTGGATATATTGATAACTACACCTACTAATATGGTTCTTCACCTAAGAAAATCACAGTGTAAAGACATACAACAGATCCTAAAGCCTTATTAATTAAAAACAATCGAGGATTTCAGTTTCACTTTGCTTGTCCTCTGGCATGTGGTAGTGGTATTCTAGGTGTCTAGATAAAAAAAGTCTTGGACCAACTGCAGTAACCAGTTTCCAAATGCATTACTACCACCCTTGGCAAAGAGTAGGCAGTATACACCTCACCAGAAATATGTACTACCATCTCTGACCTAGAAATGATGGAAGACACTCTTTCGCCATTGTATTTATGGGCATGTAAGCTATTGGAATCAACTCCATCCATCAATCCATTTTTTAACCTCTTTATCCAATTTAGCGTCACAAGGCTTCCCGGTAAGCAACAGGCACAAGGAGGAACACACCCTGGACAGGACACCAGTCCATCTCAGAGCAAACACACAATGCTACAGTACCATGTTGCCCTCACTGAAAATCAGTTGATTAGTGTAATTGATTTAAATAAATTGAGCTTTTACTCAGCCTTTGAGATCCCAGTGGTTTTTGAATTTGTATGCATTTTTCTTTTCCTGTACTGTTTACTCTTCAAAATCCCTCTAAGGATTTCTTCACATTATTCAATTCATAATTAAATACTGTTAGGAACTCATTATATTCTTGCAATCATTAAATTTAGCAGTTGCTTCGCTGGTTAGATTTTCTGAGCCATTTATGGTAATAAAGCAAATGGAAACTATTTAGTGATGTAAACACAGTGTCTGCCCTTCTCAACACGTTGAGTAAGAGTTGCCTGTTATAAAGTAAAAATATTTTACCACTGTTATCTTTCTCCACTTTTCATTTACAGAAAAAGCTCAACAAGTGTCTTTACCTTGTTTAATAACAATATAGTATTCATGCCAGTGTCTTCTGCCTCCCAACCACAATCCTCAGTGGCCACCTCTTCTCTTAAATCTGTGCTGCTAGTGATAGTAGCCTCTCTGTAATGAAGGCTGGTGAATCCTGCTAGACTTTGATGGAAAGGGATGGTGAGGGAACTCTAATGGGATCAGTGAAAAATGATATTTATCTTCACTGATCCTTTAGAAAGGTAATGAAAGCTTCCCGAAGTCCAGCATGAATTACTGATGTTACTTAATATCAAAAACCTACAGTAATTGCAGTGTGTGAAAGTGAGACCGATGTGAAAAATGATCATGTCTGTAGTATAAGAAGTTTATTTTTTCTCCATTTGTCTGGAAATCCTATTTTGTATAGCCTGCATGTTGTTTTCCAGGATTTGTGCTTGTCTCTGTCATAAATATGGGTGTCACCTACATGTAACATAGACAGATACTTTGAAGACCTTTATAGAAAATTAAAAGTCTGTAATTTTTGTCTTTCCTCTTTGGATTTTAAGAATTAATGTACAATCTGTAACATTGTCCTGCATAGTCATTTGAGACTCATTCAGCTTTTCATTTTCAGCCCAGAAAGAAATGTCCAACCATTTTTAATGAGGAATTTTGCAAGATGAAGCCTTTAACCTGCAGTTCAGCACTTTATCTTTTTTGAGAAGCTTTTCATCAATTGAACTTTCTTATCCTTAAGTCAGTTCTACAGTACCTTGTCTTATACAAGTTTTTTTTTAGTCTAGTCTTGAAAACGATGTGCAATTTAGTGCACATGCTAGTGTGCCTCAGCATTAGTGAGAAGTGCAGATAGGAGGATGTATTTTCTTATATTTGTTACACATCACTACACACAAATATTTATTTGATTATTTTAAATGGATTTACTTGTAGGAATTAAAAATGATTGACTGGCAAGAGGTTATAAATTGATTTTTCTTAGATTAGGTTATTGCAATCAAGTCAAAATACAATTTTAATTGAAAGCAGTTTTTCATTTGATTAGAGTCAGCAAAGAAATCCTTAAACCCTGGGTGCTGCATTGGTGAAGAGCTCCTTTTCTCTCTTGTCTGGCAAATCAGTTTCTTTCATGTCCTTCTATAGAGTACCGAGTGATTTAAAAAAGAGCTTGTGGCTGTCTTTTAATTTGAGGTGTTGCTCCAGTTACAGTGGATATAAAAAGTCTACACACCCTTATTGAAATTGCAGGATTTTGTGATGTAAAGCCAGAAATCAAGATAAAGCATATCAGACATTTTTCCATTTTTAATGTGACCTTGCAACCAACAAAATTATTATGAAAAATAATTGAAAATAAAAAACCTACAACACCCTGGTTGCATAAGTGTGCAAACATGGACATTAAATTAAATTTGCAAGTTTCATTATATTGTGGCAAAGTTCATTCATCATATCACTTTAATATATGATATGATAATACCATATATCAGAATTCAAAGCGTTGCACTTTTATCCTGTGGTACTCTTGATGCGAGTGATCATCAAGAGTACATGCCATGAGGAGAATGGCATTCCACCAGGTTTTAGAGGTAATTTATAATCCTCGATGAGTAAAGAAAAAGGTAATAGAGACCAATTAAGTGAACGTTTGATTCAATTCAGAAAATTCCAGGGTGTCATGACAGCTCTCCAGCTGGTTAAGATTTCTTGTCTGTGTATATTTTAATAGAATCTCACCCACCTTCCTCACACTGAAAAAAGAACAGTTTGCTGCTTAATACAAAGTTTTCAGTTGTCTGGGTATAGTGTAGTTTGAGTTGGCAGCAGTCGTCATGTATTATCACAATGCATATCTTTGTGCTGCACTTTCAGTACCTTGGTCGTCAGATATCACAAGTGTGCAGGGGCTTCATAGCATTTTATTTCCTTCAATATGACGTTGGCATAGTAGAAGGGCCCGGAAAATGACACTTCTTCCTTTTTGCTGAGCAGTCTTAAACATTTTTTTTAATTCATTTATTATTCTTGTCTATGTCATTTGGCAAAAGCAACAACTCTAGCCTGAGGTATGTATTAAGATACATTTTGAACTGGTGGGAAAAAAAGTTGACCCTTGAGTTTATTAAAGTGACATTTCTCATCCCTCGTGTGATTTATAATCAACATCAGAGTGGAGGAAATGTGATGGTAAGAATGCCTCTGAGGGCTAGATTGATTTTTAAACCTTAACACTGCCAGAGCTGATGCAGCCATAATTTCTTCAAGCTATATATAGAATGGAAATCGTTTTTCTTGCACTGCCTCTGCACCTACACTTCCACCTTGTTTTGCTGCTTCTTTTACAATGTGTTTGTTTCTCTTTCAGGCCCTCTGGGACTGAGATACTTTACCAGCGTTTGTAGCACATATTTCTATGCATTCCTGTTTTTACAACATTGGCATTGTTCCAAAATCACCCACATTCTCCTACCTCCCTATTTGCTGGAGATAGCTTTTGTTTTAAATACAATTGGTCACTTGCGTCCATAGCACGCATTCCTACTGTATAGAGTGGTATAGATTTACAGAGTATCTCTTGTGTCTACTGAAGTATTAGCGCGCAATGTATTGTAGTACTTGGGCTGCGTATTCGACACGTATTAAAATAGAAAATATGAAAACCCGTCCCGATTTTTCAGTGCACACAACAAAGTTTCAGGGTCATATGGCGTACCAGCTGGCGGCACTCCGCGTACTACTGCTGGTACGCGTACCACAGTTTGAGAACCACTGCTTTAAAGGGTTAACGTTGTTGTATTTAAGGAAACCATTTCTGCTTGAATTAATTCCTATTGATTTTAATGTTTACTTCCTCTATATATGCTAACCTGCTCAAACGTGTCCTTTAAATATGTGTAATTTTAAATTTTACTTTGCTTTTACTGTAATTTTTGTATTGAGTTTTTTTTACGCCAAAGGTTTTCAACAATCAACATTTCCCCTCAATTTCACTGAACATTTTTGGGAAACCATGTACAAGGGATACAATTAAACTTTAAATGTCAATCAAGAATTTTATGCTCTGAAATGAACAAAGTTCTTGTTCATTCTGAAAACTTAATTTTCCTTCCTGTTGAGTGTATTAGTTTTTGGGTGAAGTTATGTTTAAATATGAATAAATCAGGACTTAATTTGTGCCCACCTACAGTATACATTTTCCCTTTCTGACAAAGATATCCAAGAGAATAGCTTCCTTAATGCCGTGGGTTATGAAAGGATGAAAAAAAAACTTTAATTATTATGAAAGATACTCCTGTGATGGCTGTCCATAGTCTGTGAAGGTGAAGAAAATAATAAACTGTTAATCAGAGTGATGTGACCAGGCTTGAAAACGGTCTGGGTGGTAATAGAGTTGGAATAAGGCCAGGGCTTCTGTGGGGAAAAAACAGCGACATGAAAAGTAGGTTTCTGAGATACTGAATGTGGAATTGATAACCTTTAATAGCTATTGTATTTTCTAACTGCATTTCTTACAGATATTAAAGCATTTCCAGTGTTGTTAGATGCAGCCAGTTAGTAACATTAGGTTATGGAATTCTGTTTTTTATTAGCGTGTGAGCTAATGCAGGTCAAATGTAATTAATTCATGTAGTTGACTTTTTAACTATTTTAAGCAGCTGCTGAAATTGCTTAAATATTTTGTAATGTTTATTAACTGATACATACAGTACAATTGTCCTTTGTGACCCATCCTTGCCGTAGCTACAAAGCAAAAGCACTGCTCAGTTCGTTACTTTTTACATATTGTACCATTCAAAATATTTTCTTCCATCTCCATACATTTCATACCTATTTTATTACTTAAATTAAATGGTTTATTATTATTATTATAATATATATATATTATATAATAAAGATAACATATTAAAACCCAAGTGTTTTGTTTTCAATCATTCCTTGCTTGAAAGTGGAACCTAAATATTTTAGAAAATGATATCCTAAATGTTTGGTAGCCTGTTAAAATAGTCAAAAGGCTCTAATGAATTCAACATTATAGCATGAAGTCGTCTTCATTTCATTTAGTTTATATGGATCTGTTTCAGTATAATTTTGCTGTCAAGAAAAAACTCAACTTGACAGAAGAAATTAATTGAGGACATGAGCAAGATATTAAACAGGTATTTCATTCTTTGAGTTCCTCTGGAATCAGCTGTGTGTTAATAATAATATAAAGAAAGTCTTCTAAATGCACATATTGTAATCATGTTTTATCCAGTTGGTCAACATCTCTTTAAAAAATATAAAAATATTAATGCTGAAAATGTTTTTTTAATTCATTTTAAATAATTTAAATGAATTTAAGATAATACTGAAAGCAGTTCTACAATTTAGGATTTCAAAAAAGACTTACTTTAACTTACTGTTTTTATTTATAATTAGAGTAGTCATTTTTAGCATCATCTTGTCTTTTTGAAAGATTTGATTGTAAAATAATGGTGTTCAGTAGCATTTTTTTTGTTTTTCCTTATGTATTTTGTAGTATTAATTTTATCAATCTGTCCTTTTTTAAAATTTTATCCAGCACAGGCTTGTGGGGGAGCCAGAGCCAATCCTGCCAAGCAAGGGGTGTAAGGCAGGATACACTCTGGAGGGGACGCCAGTCCATCACAGGGCACACATAGATCTAAACATGCACACACCAGGGCCAATTTTCCAAAAAGCCAATAAACCTACCAGCATGTCTTTGGACTGTGGGAGGGCACCCAGAGGAAACCCACAAGACCACAAGGAGAAAATACAATCTCCATGCAGGTAGCTCCCCCACAATCGAACCTAGGGCCCCAGTGCTGTGAGGCAGCAATGCTAATTACTGTAGCACCTTGTCACTAATTTTATCCAACTGTTTTAAATTAATGTAAAATCTTTAAATGCATGGAATGCGTGTCTGGCTCTCGGAAGCTGGAACCGTTCAACTACAGGCCTGCCTTTGCTTTGAAAAAGAATATGCTGGAAACCTATGACAAAAGCAACTGATCATGCAAATGATGAATTTCATTTAATAATTCAGCTGAGGGAAGCAAAAAAATAGATGGCCTAGTCTGCTTGGCATACGTTATCTCTGCTGTGAAAAGTCTGTCCTAGAAACTGTTTTGAGCACTTGAGTGTTAATAGGAACAGTATTCACTGAGCCGCAAAGATCAGGAAGTTTTAGCAGTCAAAGACCTTTTTATTGCTCTTGTAGTGTTCTTTTTTTTTGCTTAATATTTCAGCTTTGGTGGGTAGAGCGATTTCAGCAAGAACACCACTTTGAAGAATGAGGAATATAAGAGTTTTCTTTTCTTTTTTTAGCAGAACTACTTTGGCGTCTAAATAGTGCCCCGGTTTGAATGCAGAATGTTACTGGAGAGAAGTGCCTCTGTAATTATGGGCTGAAGGGCTGTGAAGGAAGATTAATCCACTTTTAAAGCATTCTTCTGCACCAAATTACCAAGAAAAGGTTTAGGAAAATTGGCCCTATATTTCAGTCAGCCTGCTGATGCCAGAAACTCTTTGAATTAATCATGCATTATATATATGTAAGCTGTGTGACAAGGCTTTCACGTGATCATTCCCTGACTCATTGTTTGGTATTGCTGTACCCTGACTTTTTTCCCCAACAAATACATAACTAGAACTGTGACTTTTTTATTAAAACAAAGCACCTTATTTTGCTGTATTGCTACTAGCCGTGTTGTAGTGTAAAACCGAACCATAACTATGTAGTAATGGGAAAATGCAAATATTCATTAACTCACTGTTTAATTTCTTGATTTTCATTCATTTCATTTTCAGTCAGTTCTTAATAGTAGAGATTGTGTAGTGAGTTTTAGGCCCTGATAAAGGGGAAAGGACGTGTTTTTTTATACAATTTAACTGGCCAGGATAGACTGACGAGCCATTAAAATTAGGGATCTCCCCTCAGAAGTCTCTGCATTGGATCACAAGATAGCTGTTTGTTAGGATGATATAGTGGGGTGACAGCTAGCGCTTTTCTTTCAGTGCTGAAAGTATTCAGGGGCACTAGCTGCTATCTCGCCTTCCATGATTATCTGAAGAACACAGTGGCGGTGTCCTTGATGACATTTCACTATATGTATCTTGAATGTGAGGAAGCAAGGTAACCATAGGAAGACTTCCAATTTTAAAATGTCACTTTACTTGCAAAATAAAAAGTAATAGAAAAAAAATAATAGAAGAGATGTTTGTCGGCTGAAGAAAAAAGAAAAAGGGTCTTTTCTATTTCGGTACCAGTATGTTAGGGTTGGCAAGGACTTTTCTGAATAATGTTGAATAATAATGTTGTTTTTGAACTGTTAAACTGTTAAAAAATCTCAAAGTAAATCAATACACTGAGTTTTCCTAATCTGAGGTTAAAATACAAGTTTTATTTAACATATCTGTACAGTGCCTCCTGCTCTACTGTACTGTACCACTCTTCAACTTCAGAGCTGGGGTGAGCCTGAAAGTGTGCTGTGCACTCTCTGGGGGAGACATCCATAGTGGTGAAAGAATACAGTAAACCATGCTGACAATCTAGCAGACATGCGGATAAAAAAAGCTTTTCTTCTGTTACCAGGAGCTAACCAAATTGGCACATTGATGTCATTTCAATTCATCGAGCTCAGACTTATATATTATTTCTTCTGCTGTTTATTTACTCTCGGTGTGGTCTGTTGATAATGCGTTTGCCATTTTTTTTCAATGAAAGATACCAAAATGAACTTGCGCATTATACAGAAGTCAAGATCTGTAAGGTCTGAAGAGCTTACACTCAAGTCATTGTGTGAATTTCACATGCACAAGTAAATATTTTAAATAAATATTTTATTTAATGATCTTTAGTTGTTTATATTGGTTTTTTATTAAAGTAAGTTGTCTTTGGAGGAACTGCAACAAACCTTTTTATATTTACAAAGTAAGTCACATTGAACGGAAGCTCTTTTGTTTCAAACTATACGTTTGTGTCGCTCAGCACACACTTCAGCAAATTTCAGTCCAGGGAATCATAGCTGGACTGTAAGAGCTTTTTCCAAGCAATCTTTTTTTCCCCCGCACATAGATACCTTTTTACCCATCCTTATTCATGCAGCTATTTTACGTTAAGTACATGTGCCTGTGACTCTGGCTAGATTGAGGAAAGTGTTGTCCAGCTTCATGCCTGGTTAATCACTGTGTCATACTGTGGAGTCAGTGCAGCTTTGGAGAAATTTCCTTGGAATAATCTCTACCTACATACAATAAGCATATTTCTCCATTGATTAGCATATGTTAATGGACTCAGGAGATCAAGATTGTTAAAATTTGTCATTTTGTTGTGCAGCCTCAGTGAGCTGTGGCTTTATTAACCCGAGAGAAGAATGTCTACAGTTATCAATTGTTGTGACTACTCTTAAATGCAAGAGAGGATAGTTTTCATTTTTTTTTTACAGATGGAACTGTATTAAATGCTCGTATTTAAAAAAGAAAATTAAAAAGGATTTGTTAAAAAAACCTTAATAAACCTTATAAATAAACCTTAATTTGTAGAGTGTTCTGCATCTGGATTTCCAGATTGTATGGAGATTAATCGTGCAGGATCTGCAGAGGTTTTAAAAGGATCATTGAGTAGCATTACTGTTTTGCAGTGGACAGTTTCTCATGTTAAGCAGAGTGAGAATTTTATACAGTGCGTGTATTAATTAATAATATCATCATTATGATATTAGTCCAAATAGTATAGTAAAACCATCTCATTTTTGGGATATGAAATTAATTTGGAATATATTTAAATGATTGTTTTCATCGGCAACTCCATTAACTCAAAAACCTGTAATGCATGAACATTATCGCTTGCCACAAACAAGAGAATATCCTTGTCATGTTTTTAAATAAAACCTGTACATAAGGGAAACTACCAAGGCAAATTTAAGATATTTTAGCCTTAATTATTAAGAGTTATAACTTGCATAACATATATTTTGTCTTTTTTCTCATAATGTCCTTGGCATTGTCAGTGATTTGCTAGTAGTCAAAAATACATGCACATAAAAGTCTACAGTGTGTAGCATATGGATGCTCTAACATGCTCATACACACATTTAAAGCTCTCTTCCAAAAGGGCTTCAGGGCATCAATTGCAATTTAGGTCAACAACTAAATTTTTTAAGTTGCTTAGTTTTTGATAAGCTTGTCCTTGTTAAAGTAGCGTGGACAGAATTGTCCCCATTTCTTTTAATATAATACAGTTGTGTTACAGAATCCAGTAAGTTGGAATAATATAATTTATTTGTTGACTTCTGTGGAAATGAATCTATCATCAAGCCACAATATATAACATAATGATTTAAATTCTTTAGGCTTGTGTCTTCTGTTTTCAGAATATCTGTATTTTTACACAAGCACATGAGAACTGACACTGGAAGAAAAAACAAGATCTTAGTTTTAATTGCTTTAGATTGTTATATTAACTGTAGTTCTTAACTATATTGAGTTCTAATATACAAGAAAGATGCCTTGTGGACTGTAAAAGTCTTCAGAAATTGTAAACAACAAAATAGGGTGATGTCAAGTGACATTCTATGGCCTTAAGCATTATGACACGTTTTAAAACTACAGACTGCAAACATGCATTAAACGTAATAGTTATTTCTCTCTATGTGGGAAACTCTGTCAATTTACAAGCACATTGGAAATGGCCCAGTGGGGAGGTGAACCAGTACATAAAACCTATGAACGTCATCTAAATATGCAAAGTACAGTTGTGTAATATATTGCTCAGCTAGGCAAACCCTTGACATACAGGATGCATGTGAAGCCATGAGGGTGAATGGATTGCCTGGAAAACCACACTTTTCAACTGTTCACATTCTGGGGGGGCACATTTTGATATGAGGTGCATTGCTCAAGCTGACAAAAATGGGGAGAAAATATTGAGATGTCCCATTTTATTTTTTATTTAGCTGTTTACCGTTTTCTTCATCTCGTGTCTCATTTTATCTGACTTGTTTTAAGTACAAGCGGATTTTAATTTAGACTTGATTATTGATGTTCCTCCTTCTTTGAAGCGACAGCATTACTGCCCTTCTTTTCTGAGGGTTGCTTGTCTTCTGTAATTTAGAAATATTCGCATTTTATGGTACCTTACCTTAGTGTTTTTAATTAAATAATTAAAAAATCAATGTCTATTCAAGCAAAACAGTGCATGTTTTTAAAAAACATTACAGTTTTGAAACAATGGAAATCTGTAGTGTTCTCTCTTTTCCACAGATATTTATGTTTTTAATGATAAATGAGGATACAGGGTTTGTGTTAAAACCACATATTCTTATTGACTTATATGCACAGCTTTAACTTTAACACAACTTTATTATATTCTTCTCCAGTGTCTGGTACTCTGATAAAGTACTTGGATTATTTCTTCAAAAATGAATCTTAATGAGTTTAGATTTTCACGTTGATGTGGTACTGTATATATATGTATAACAACAATAATAATATAAATCAAACATCAAAGTGTAGCGGTGATCAAAAGTCACACAATTTATTACGAAGCATTCAGAGGAAGCAGCATTAAACTGAAATTTAGTAGAACTGCATTATTTTGTTACTGCTGGTTTTCCAATAAAGGTAATACAGATTGTCAAGAGAACTGGACTAATATGAAAAGTGAGAAAAACTGTTTCTACAGATAAGATAGTGTTTCTCATGACAGCACAGTTGCTGTTGTATTTTGACCCTTTAAAAATGTTTTATTTAAATATACAATATTTTATTTTTTGTAATTGACATGCAGTACAATATCCTTTATGATGCAATATTATTTCATGCAAAGCTGTATTTTACTGTGTACTGTATGACCTACAGTGACAGAAAGTAATTGGCAATGATCAAGAGATAGCAGTGGATTAAGGTGGCTACCTTGTTCATTTGTTCACATCACCATACAACACGTCTTTAAAAAAAGAAGTCATGCGAAGAAAATGTGCAATTTGTCATGTTGCTGGACCCCTTATTATGCTCTTGCAGTTTTCTAGAGTGTTGTCCATCAGCTGTTTAAAGTCTTCATTATTTTTACCAAAGGGGGATTTTACAACATCAATTCTTATTTTATATTCTAGGAATTGATAAAGAGGCTGCTTCAGCTTTATGTTTCAGAAAATAAAGGTGGCCACTAATTTGACAGACAATCTAAGGTTCAGTAATACTTTTCTGTTGACGAAAATGAGTGACTGACACTGACAGCCTGTCTGTTTTTCTCCATGCTTTAAAGTACCCATTTATTAAATGGGCAAAACTACTACTTCCATAATGTGCAAGCCTGTCAAAATATATGGCTGGTTCTATTATTTTCAGAAAAACAAATAATGATCCCTCTTTTTAAAGGGAATAAATGCTATTTAAATTGAGGAAAACCAACGTCGAATATCTTCAGTTCGGAAACACAAATTGCCTCATAGAAACATTATAAAATATGCATTCATTGGGATTTATTTTTATACTGAGTTCTGTGCTTTTAGGCTCTTGTTTCTTTGTACCTACTATAACCTAGCAGCTTTTATTCCAAAATTATACATTAAGTATTTGTGGTCATTGTGTTTGACTGGGTAAAAATGTTTTATTTTTAATCATCATAAAAAAGGTTGGTTACTTCTTTGTGCTCTGTCTAATTAATGAACACTTTTAGCCATAATTTAATACTACTACAAAACTGTTTATGGTTTAAAGTCTGTTAAAAGAGTTTGTTACGTACAGTATAACGTTTTACTTGTATTATCTGAATTATTTGAGAAATACCAAGTGCCATTTTGAAGTTAAAGCGACTGCCTTTTATTTCTTTCCGAACTAATGTTCTGAAACTGAAATGCAGTTTGCTATGCAAATCTGGACCTTGCAGGTATTTAGAAAGCATGCATAAAGAAACATACTTACAGTTAAGGTTTCTCAATGAAAGCTGGCTGCTCTGGTGGAGATGCATGCCTTTCAGTAAGTAGATGAATGTTCAGGTGGGGGCTTCTCGTACCTTAATGTTTTTCACTCTTCTGCTATACTTTCATATCTTTTAGTCAATCAATTATCCCAGTAAATAAACACAACAGTATACAATAATTACTTCAGATTCCAATTTCAAAAATCCCACTTGTGCTGGCATTCCAGTTCCAAAATGTATCAAAATCTTCAAACCATCCTGAGAAGAGCTTATATTTCAGTTAGAGTGTGTCACTCGAACAGCTCATTCGGTATAATTCAAGCATTCTCTGCTGTTTAAAAATTGATTGACATTCATCTCAGTGCAGAGAGAGACAGAAGAAAATGGTGAGAAAAAAGGTGCTTGTATGTGATTTGGGGAGCGTTCCCTTTTTGTTTTTCTTTGAATAAACGTAAGTCCAGTGAAAAAGAACAGGCACACTAGAATTTACCAGTCAGAACTTTTCCTGGATTCTGGAGTGTTTTTCCAAAGAAGTTGCTAGCTGCTGGTCGAACAGTGCCATGTATCCTTCTGATGCTCCTAGCAGACACAGATGTAGCGCTCTCTCACTGGAAGGAGAAATTCCCATAGGGCAGAATGGCTCATCATGTTTCGGGACAGTGAGCAGGCATGGCAAGAAGTGTGTGGGGTTGGGGGGGGGGGGGGGGGGAAGTGGGGTGGGTGGGAGAGAAGACCCGCTGATATGAGCTGTTGAAACCAGGCAGTGATCTGACAGGATGACGCTTCTCATACATAATGAGCCCATTAATTACATCAATGTGACAGGCAGCAATGCCTGCTTAAAAAGACAAAAAGAGAGGCAGATGATGTTATTAGTTGTGTTTGGTGCCCCCTGTATTTGAACAGCTTTAGGTAAGCAGTGCATATCAGAGCCTCCTGTTATAGCCTTTTTTGTGATGTGAAATCAATTTTGCTGGCTTTTTGTTTTTCATCTACTGTGCAAAGATAGTTTGACCTGGGCCTGAGAGATAAGACGTTCTGTTGTGAACCATTGCCTTTTATTTCTTTTTTTTTGTTTGCAGTGGTTTTTGTTGTGGAGGTTGGGGGAGTGCTTTTTTAAATTACGTCTCTTTAAGTATCATTTAATCAGGACAGTTGGATGTGATACGTTATCAAGTAGCTGTTAATCCCCCAAGAATAGATCCTTAACCAGCTGTTTCTGTCATTATTTAGTTTCCATACATTTTGTTAATATTGTTTTATTTAGCTCATGGCTCAAATGAACTGTAAAATGTAAAATACATAATGCAGAGTAAAATAAACATTTTCATTAATGCAATAATAGATCATAATACAACAATGCAAAGAATACAAAACATAGTACATATTATATCTTAATAATATGTGCAGCGTTTCTGTTGACTCTACA
Source organism: Atractosteus spatula (assembly GCF_055471065.1). NCBI lineage: Eukaryota > Metazoa > Chordata > Actinopteri > Semionotiformes > Lepisosteidae > Atractosteus > Atractosteus spatula. The sequence goes on from NC_142714.1 coordinate 16,568,887, forward strand.
GTAAACCTTGTAGAGACATGGATTTTAGGAACAACTGAAAAGGAAAACATCTTTTTTTGGAGTGTTATTTTTAAGGTTCTTATAAGAGTTATCAAGGCTTAACCAGAATGGTCTGCTTTTTATTGTTGGATATTTGCTTGACTGGCACAGAGTATGGTTTTTTAGTACAACACATAAAAATACGAATATGTTTTTTTCCCTTTTGTAAGACACCAAAAGTGATATTCATCAAATAGTACTGGATTCAACTGGATTTCAGTGCTTTCTGAAAGGGATTGTTACTCTGTATAGTTAACATTACCTTAACAGAGTTTTCCTTTGATAATTTAAACTGTGTCAGCGCTGCAGGAGTAGCAGCATGTTAATGGCAGTGCGAAAATTGATGAGACACCATAATGGTATGAAGCTCCGCTCCTTCGATAGATGGAGAATCATGTAGAGTTGCATTATTAGTGCTGTCTCAATTAATGAATCTACAACAGGTGCAGAAGAGCATACATTTACTGTATTGTGTTCCAGATCTTCCAGTTGTTTTTTGTATTTCATCCTAAACAAACAAATGAGTATTATCAAATGCTAGAAAGGCACGTCTTTTAAATATGCATTCTACTTTCTTTCCAAAGTGTGCCTTGATTTTCTTTTTAAAGAATTCAAAACACCTTCAAGACACTTATACCAAAGCACTTCATGAGGCAGCTTGTAAGTGAATAAACAGTGCTTCATTTCTTTATCACTAGATTGTTTGCTGACAAGGACTAAAATATGAAAAAATGGTAATTGGTTAAAAGTAAGTTTCTCCATAATTTGTGATATGGGTTATACTAAATCTAAAGCTTTTTTTCCCCTCAAACAGAGATCTTGAAGTGTGTGTGTGAGAGAGAAAGAATGCTTATGTGGAGTGTCTAGTTGACACTCCGTAGGTACAGGATGAATTCATACTTGATGCTTTGAAAATTAGAAGTGAGCAGCTTAGAGCCATTATAAGCTTTTGAACTGGGTTTAGACTGTTACACCTGATACCTGGTCTCCTTACCATCTGCTATTCAATGTTCAAGTGGTATCAGATTTTTCTGTGTTATGACACATCTTTTACTGATTTCTTTATATTTCTTTATCCGTTGATACTTTTTTGCTATTTTCACTAGCTGCTAAGCTGAAATTATTTCAGAAATCTATAGGAAAGGTAGATAGGCTTGGTTTGCAAAGGCCTGAGTTCATATTGCTTCATTGCAATAGTTAAATTTGCACTTAATCTAACAATACCATCTTATAGAACTGAAATATTGACAGTAAACACCACAAGGAAACTGTTACATAATACCTACTCTTTTTCTTACTAAATCTAAGAAATGTACATTTAATTTTTTAATCCCTTCCATTTTGGAATTGCCAGTTTCTAAAAATTTTAGGTTCAGTTGATGCTGCATACTGGGTTGAAGATTTGGACTTCTTTTGAAATATGTACTGCCACCAACCATCCAGGTCCTTTTCATCTCCCTCAGTTCCTTAGTGCCAACAGCAGCCAGTACCAGCAAGCAGTGATGTGATCAGTTGGAGTGATGTGGTTTGAAACCACACACTGCAGGCTTACAGCTGTTGCTGTTTCATGGTAAACCGAGGATGCTGTGCCTGACTCAAACCACCCTACCTTGGCAATACTTAGTCAATAGGGCTCTGCCAGTCAGAAAAACAGGTCACAGCTATCGACAAAACACGGACTTAAACCATTGATGTCCAGAATATAGCACTGAAGCTGTGTTTACTGGTTGAGTCATTTGGGAGTCCCTTGATTTTGGCCTGCACAGTTTTCTGCTTCTCTCAACATTTCAGAACACTATCAATCCCCTGAGGCACACCACAGATTCAGGGCAGCACAGTTTCTCTCCTCGTCATCATCTTATCCAATGTGCCATGTGAGTCAATAGATATTTAGCCTTTACACATCAGTCCAGAAGGTGTTGCTAAAAAGTGTCCCAATTATTCACCTAATACTCACCTCGCTTTTCATAAGCTTCCTTTTAACACAATGGTTATGATTGTTCTTTGTGATGTAATTGTAGCCTGCAGTAGCCTCCAAATTTCTTCATACCCTTTATGAACTGTTATCTAAAGATTTTGTCAGGAAATACAAGTGTACATCGAGATTTTTCAACAATTACAATATGTGATAATAGTGTATGTGAAGTGATATTGTAAACATCAGTGAACAGTTGTAAAAACACCTATTTCTAAATGCAGAGTATTGTTCTTACAGTAGTTGTAAGAAATTTAATCCACCAATGTTTTAGGTGTCTGGTAGTTTCACAAAGCCTCAGAATTTTGTAGTAGCTACTGGAAGTCACCTCAATTGCCACTAAGCCTTAGTAGACAGCATAAGACAGTTTTATCCAAATGTGGGGTCAGAAAAGTGGTTTGGAAAGATAATTTATACACATCCCAAAACCCCGCTTAAGTTACAAGTTACCATGGCAACATGAAAAGAAAAAGCTTAAATTTGCCAAAGAGCAACTAATTGACTCTCAGGTCAAATGTGACACACATTGGTTTTTTGGCCAGTCTCAACATATTTATGATATAGAAATGTAAAACTCCTATTGAAAAAGAATGCCTTCCCTTCTGTGAGTAATACAAATGGATCTGTTTTGCTTTAAAGTTGATTTTGCTTCCTCTGGTCTTGGTGGAACAGATGTTCCTCAAATAACAGCAATATCACGATAAATTAGTCAAGGATTGGTGCCATCTGTCATGAATGTTAAATTTGGTTGCAAATAAACTTCACAGTAGAAGAAAAATACAATATGTGCATTAAACTTAATGATCTAAACGATAATATTCACTTTTGTTCTGGTTATCACAGACTTTAGTAGAACATGGTACGGTATGAGCTGAAAAAAGGAGCTCACAAGTGTAGGTCACACAGTCTGGAGCTGGAGTTCTGCTTGGAACAGGTGCCGAACATTCCTCATGAGTAAATTAAGTCATACAGGTCTTTAGTTTTTTTTTTTATAAAAAAAAGAAAAATACTGAATGTTCACACTAAGTCAGCTTTTAGCTCGTGCATGTCTGCATTTTCCTTTTGGTATTATAATGAATAAATCCAATGAGTGTTCTGCTGACTTAAATGTCAAGTGAATACCCAATGGAAATAATGAATATATAATGTAGCACATTCTTTGTTGCAATTTTGAACAACTTCTAATGTAAATTTATCAGACTAACATGTACATTTATCAGACTGAAAGACTGAAGCTAATCACATTATTACTGGTAGAACACAAGTGCATACGAAGGGAAACAAATGATAAAAGACCATTCTGCTCATCGTGCTTGTTGTCTAGCAACTAGCTGAGCTCTGAATCTCATTTAGCCACCTCTTGAAAGAACCTAGATGGTCAGCTTCTGCATTTTGTTTCCAACCCTAAAAAACTGACTGTGTCAAAAAGCATCTCTTAGGTATCAGTACAATGTCCTGGTGAGCGATGATGTTCTGGAACATCAGTGCTCACTCACAAACAATGCAAGTCTAAGCTAGATTTTACGGTCGTCTCTTTCAGTGGTGACATGCTTCAAAAGCTTTCTTGACAATTCGCAAATATTTTCTGAATTACTGCAACCTGTAATATTTTTCAAAAGTGTGCTACAGTATTAACAAAATGTATTTACACTGATGTGTGAGCATTATGATTATTTTTTATCTTAAAATCTAGTCATGCTTTACTGATAGCCATTATGGAATATCATTTTATTTCATTTTGCAAACTTAACTTAAGCAAAATTAATTTTGCTTCAATGATTAATGGTCATAACTATAGTAACTAGAAGAAAATCCAGGGAATATTTCCAGAACTAGAATTGACACTCTAGCATACTGAAATAACTCTGAAAATGTGAATTTGTCTCTTTAAGTAAAAGTAGTCAGCCTTTCCTTTTTTTCAAGTAAAAAAGCCTTTTCAAAGTCATTTTAGTGGCAATTGGAAGTGAATATAAAATAACTTCAACCTATTAAAAACTAATAGAAGCAGTTTTAATAGAGGACTGAGCAGTTTGAGACACAATCAGGTTTCTTCCTGCATTTGCCTGCCTGTCATTAACCTATCTCTTTTGCAGCTAAGCAGTAGGTTAATCATTTTGCCCTTCTTGGGGACTTTCCTTTTCGCCATTGTGACAAATAGTTTTTATAACTAATCAAAGCTTTGCCATGGTAATTCTGGAAATTCACCATGCAGGATGGGTTCCCAGTGAGATGAGAGAGGAGGGTGGTAGCTTGTTGGGTCTAGTACACTCCAGTAACAGCTCTGTTCCTCGCTTGGACTTTCTTAATCAACAAGGGTCTCGTTCTAATGGCTTTAAAAATTCCTCAGTGTTCATTGTGCACACACACTTAAAGATTGCATGTGTAAATATTGCAATTCGTGGAATGAAAGGTCTCACTGCTTAACTCTGTAAAGGAAAAACTCAACCATGAGTGCTCAAGTGAAAGGATGGTCATGTATCGCTAATTAATGAGCTTCTTTCAATGAAAGTTTCATGATTTCTTGTCGGAAGATATTCGATCATGGTCTGCTGAGATGGAAGCATCACTGTGGGGTCCAGCAGAAACATTGCAGTATAGGATATCTGATATGACTTCTACTCAGAGGCTGACGTCATAGCTGCTGACCTTGAGTTTACAGGAGCTAAGGCAATCTATGCCTAAATGAGCTAGATTAAAAAAAAAAAGTACTAGAAGGGTTTTCATTGCCTTCCTATCCACTTAAAATGTAATTAATATCAAGACTGCAAAAGTCAATTTTGAAATTAACAGAAGTAGATCTATAGAACATTTCTGAGCATTAGAGTAGGAGAAACTGTCTATACGTTGTTTGTGTGCAGTTAAGTATTAAATAATTTTTCATTTGACAAAAATATTTTCTTCACAAAATCTTTGTTACAATACAGGTACATCAGTACTCCACAATCCAATAAAGTCAGAGCAAATATTTCCCCCAATTCAAAGTAGTCTATGAATTAAACCCATGCTGTCAGTGATGTACTGCATAGACATGGTTTCTCATGGTGTTGTGGTTTTCTCAGTTAAGATCATGAAATATCGTTTAGTTTGCAAGGCAATTTGAACTTCTAGTGTCCTAACAATTGATTTTAGCTACACAAACCGTATATATAGATGAACTCCTTCAAATGAAACTGCTGCAGTTCTTTGATCATGAAACAGAGCAACATCATTTGATTTTTAATGACGATAAAGAAAATGTTGCTCCTGCCGTTTCCACTATGTATTTGTTTTTCACGATGGTTTCTTCTTACTCATTACTCATGCTCAGTTTTACAGCAGCCAGAACCCCTCCCATAGTCTGGACTTGTATTTCATACCTCAGGATTAAGTTTCTGCTCCATAGATAATGTAGTTTTAAACTACAAACTACAAAGAAAAACTGCTTTCTGTAGGTTTTGGATCTAGGACATTCCTGGACTTGAAACATTTTTAAATGTGGACCTAAGTAACAGAAGCAGATTATATAATAGAACTAAGAGAACATAAATAAGAGTTGCTTACTTATCTCCCTGTTCCTTTGCCAATAGATGTGTAGCTATGGGAAGAAACAGTTGTCTTCCAGAATAAACTTGCTTAGGAGTAGGCAACCCAATGTGGTCTGGGGGTTTTGAGGTATCTGTCAGAATTAGCAGTTTATATCCATCCATTTTCCAGTTGCTTCCAGTTGCAGGGGAGCTGAAGCTTCCAACAAGCAACAGGTGCAAGGTAGGGAACCCCTTGGACAGGACGCCATCCTATTGTAGGGCAATCAGTTATACATTTAATTTCTGCAAATCCTTTTATGGTTACCATCTTAAGAAACTGCATAATAAAAAAAATACAATATATTTTTTATAACCCTGTCACCTCGGGTCTTTCTGAACTCAACAAGTGCTTTCTGGAGTGAAAAAAAATGCTACTGCAATTTGAGACCAAAAGGAAATATGGCTGAAGATTGTCAGCACAGCATGTAAATACTTCCCAAGAAGTCTCCATACTAAAAACGGATTATACACATTCTGAACACAAAGTGGGTCTAAGCTGCAGAATGTGTTGTAAACACAAGAACTCAGTTGCCAGATTAAAAGAGGATCTGTGTCCCAGATTTTGTCATATAACTTTTCCGCCTCAATTATTAATAATTTTATAATGTTTGTGGGAAAGGTAATATGCTGACAGCTTTTGACAGTCTAGGTATCAGCTTGTAATTACAATGCTTCACTGACAAATATAAATGTAGTAGCAGTGTGGGGAGAAGGGTATGCTCTCATTAGGCTGCTGTAATTGTGCCTTGTTTTAGAATATTATGTTGCAGTGGCATCTAAAATACAATTTAGTCTGTCATTGCTGTAGTTTTGTAAGCATTTTTGTATTTTTTTTTTGCAAAAGTGAGGAAATACAGAAAGACAAGAAGAGCCACTGTAGTTTCTAAACCTTGCAGTGATGTTAACAAGATTGATTTTGGCCAAATGAAATTTCTTTCCAGATTATAGAAAATGATGTAGTCTTGCTTGCATACACAGCTTATTGGACAGCATATATTATTTTCCCAACATTTATTATTTTCTGAGGTCTTTCATATTCATGACAAATTGAGGTTTAAGTTTAGGCTCCTTAAATATTGATGTTTAATAATCTTCATTGCAGAGGATTCAGCTGTCTAAATTATTTGCACTCTTGTGTCTTAACCCTGTCTTTTCTGATCTTATTCCGCATTTATTCATTTGATAGCTAGCTAGTATGTTCCCTCTTTGCTTTAGTCGTTTTGTAATATAATTTCTGAACACCCCTAGGAAATAAGAAATTTCTGATGAAAAATATTTACTTTTTGCACTAAAATCCAATATTGTTGTTTTGTGTGGCTACAAATATAAAAGTGCTTCTGTTAGACATTTTTCAATACAAATATTCAAATGCTTTATTTTTATTTTCCTGCCTAGAGGTGGGAAACACATTTCCCATTGAAGATAATAACCAGATAATAAGCAGAGAGCAGCAATACCTCTGATTTTTATAATGACAAAATGCTGCTGAATCCAAGTGCTGTACAATGTAAAGAGAAGGGAACTATATGAATCAGCTGTTACACCACTTAACAGAACAAGACACTGCTAATATGGCCTGTCTCCCCGTATTGCTTTGAGTAAGGTGTGTTCTACTTGGGTAACTGCCTGCTGTGTATTTTAAATAGCACTTTTCTTATTCATTTGTCCTGAAGTACTGTTTTTATTAGCCAACAAAGACTCCTAGAAAAAAGGTACACACTTGCAGAGTTGATTCTTCTTATATGAAAATATATTTTTCTACAGATACAGCATCGTGTTGAATAAAATTCCTTTCAAATTACAACATGCAATATTGCAGTGTACAACAATAATCCAATTTAAATTTTTGACTAGTCTGCAATTTACTGTCACCTGCTTCCCTTTATATCCATTTCATGTTGTAGTATCAATTGTAAACATTTTGCCACAGATATTTTGGAAAAAGAACAATTGTTATTGATGTGATAAATTGCATCAAAATCATTTCTCCTAAATAATTCCTCCCTAGTTTATATCGATCCATTTAAAGAAATCCATATACTAATATTCTATTAGTATTTGTACAAGTTAGAAAAATATGCTGTGAGTTTCTGTTTCTGTGGTATTAGCTAATTTATTAGAAGTCTTTTAAGAGCCACAAGAACCTGAGCAATAAAGTCACTTCTGTGTATGTGAATGATCTGAGACATTTCCTTATCTTATTTTTGGTAAGTTTTTTGCATGATTTTGTACTTAAAAGTATATTACTTAGTGAAAGTACTTAATTATTCGGCAAGGTAACATTTATTTAAATGCCTTAAAGGCATTATTTGTCTTTGATTGTATGGTAATGGGGGATCAGAGAAACCTTTACCACATTTTCAGTATAAATATCAATCTGACGTTAATGTGATTATAAATGATTGGATGACATGAATAACCCGCCAGTGAAAATGCACTTGCAGAAAGCAGTTTTTAGTGCGCTATCCTGCCTCATGGTCTTTGTTTCTTTTCTGTATGCAACGCAAGCCACTTTTTAAGTGTCAATTCAATAAGTTTACATGTTGGACATGTTACTCTTGGACAGTATATATTAACATTAATTCTATTTATTATGCATTCTCCATTTTTAGGAGCATACAAAACACAAGCGTGCTGAAGAAACAGGTCAATATCTTTTTCTTGTTACAGTTTTAACCTTTGCAGTCTGTTAGCTGGGCTGCTCAGGAACTAGACCCTGTGCCTTTAATGTTTGGTGATTTTGTGGATTTTGTTTTCTCCTTACAAGCGAGTCAAGATGGAGATACTACAGTTTTTTGCCCCTTTCAAACTGCAGCATTGTATCACATGACCGTATTCAAAAATCCATTGAAATTGAATGAAATCGTTGTTTACATTGTCTGCTAATCACTATAACATACTTTGATGCACAAAAGGAAGATTTGTTTGTGTTATGTCTTCTGCTTTTCTGAACAATTCCTGGAAGGAGGGTTTAAATTGATAAGACTTCTGCAGTTCAGCATAATTACACCATTAGTACCTATTTAAGTTGCACTCAAATGGTAGCCATTAGGAAAATAGGACTTACTCTGTCAATGTTTAATGTAATTTAGTGATTTTGTGCATTAATTAATAGTAATTGGGATGCATCCAAACCAACATCCACTTTGCATAGGCTTTTATTTGTGCTAATGCTCTTTTTCCACTTTGCAAGACAATCATACACACGGTTTAGTGGGACACTGTGTAAATGTAGATGGATTTTTACATTCCATTGTGGGGCTAAAAAGAGATCTCAATATATTGCACACACTGTTATGTTCTTAATAAAGAGCTAATTATTTTTCTGGAATGTATTATTTAAAAAGGTAAAAAAACAGGTTTACACTTTCTCAGCTAACTAGTTAAAGTTTTGGGGTCATGGGTTGCAAAGATATGTTTTAATTCACTAGTATGTTCCTGACAAGCTTAAATATTTATTTTTTGATAGTGCAGGATAGAATTGAAATAATAAATCTAAACGATATAACAAAATCAGCAATGTTAAAGACAGGCATTCAACCATGGCAACAAGATGGCTTGAAGGACCTCTTTTACAGTATGTAACCTTTCTTATGCCTTAAAACTTACTAAATTTTATTTCTTGTTAGGGAAAATGTTTCTTTTCATAGTTTAGGTGAAAAACAACACCTTAGTAAGGTACAATAATTAAGTGACTACACAGGGGTGATATGATTTGCAGCATTTTTTAAGTACTTTGCAGATCTACGGGAAGCACTCTGTTTAGGTTGTCAGGAAGCGAAGGAGAGGAATTTTGAATTTTAGTGGTCTGGTTTCTCAAATTTCTGTTAATCAGAAAGTACCCTGGGACCTAACTCATGTACAGTATGTGAACTTTCACTTCAAGAATGATGCTGTTACATTCAGAATTATGTAGACTGCGTGTGAGTCTTTGTTGTGGGAAAAAAAGCATTATGCGGGTCTAAATTCCACTGAGTTAATGCAAGAACCTGGTATTTCAAATCTGTGATGTTTACAATTTTAAGAAACTAAACATTTGAACCTAGAATTTTTCCAAGCAGGATAATTGTTATTAATGGCAGAGAACCTGATAAGTATTTTAGGCTAACAGGCTCACTAATGAGGAATTAATAGCAATAATTAAGACATTCATTCAGTTTCAGCTGGTGTACTTTGTAGGATAATGCAAAATTCTTTGATTGCAGGTAGTTCTCGATTTATGCGGTAGATATGTTCCTGAAAGATGCACGTAACTCAAAAACTTAGTTTACATTACTAATGCATATAATTGGGGAGGTTGTGCTCTGAGTCCACTCCCATTTATTCATGTAGGGCGCATATAGTGTTGTAGTAAAAGTCATTTTAAAAGAAATGCATGTCAAGGTTTATCATGTAAAACGTGAATGGAAGTGTTGGTGGTGGGTAGTGAACCGTGTGGGAAATACAGGCGTCATGCCCAAAGTCACATCAGAACTCCACAGCTCTTTTGGGTCCTATGATTAGTGTTAATTGCTGATTAGTAACTGTAGGCTGTTTTGTTTAATTATTTTATTTTTTGAATGTTAAAGTCAATTATTTTGTTTTTTTGTTTGTTTTTAAATTACTGTAAATTAAGGATTTTATGTACAAATGGTTTGTCCTGAATTTTTGTCTAAATATTTTAATGTAGTAGGTTTAGTTTTATGGTTTTGTTGATTTTATTTATTGAATTATTTTATACTTCATACAATATAAGCATGAAGTACAGTGGGATACAGTAAAGACAAATGTTGTCTATAGACATATTTAACAGTGGTGAGCTGATGGACAGTGAACGGAGGTCCACCATGATGGTTGTCTGTGTGTTACCCAAGTGATCCCTGTGCATGACCGGTATGCTCATTATGCAGCAAAGCACAGCTTTAAAGTGAGAACGAACTTGTCCGAAATTAAAAAGTAGTATATAAACTTGAGGTGCTTTAAACCAAAAACCTGAAAATAAAGTATGTGAATCAAGAACTACTTGTTTATGTTTCTGGAATGTGATTTAGCTTGGAACAGGGCCTATTACAAAATGTATTTGCACTGGTTACAAATGGTGTATATACTAATTTAATATGATTTAAAAAAATAATGTGGCAATGTATGATATCCTTTTGTAACCCTGCAGATCCATTATACGCTCCAGTCACTTAATTGAAAATGCAAGTGAATGTCTAGAGTTTGATGCCTTGCTTCAGAGATAGCCTTTAAGAACACTACTCATGAGAACATAGGCATTGGTGACATAATATAGATGATATTATCTAGTCTCTCTTGTTAAAACCTCTCATTTCAGGGTTTTGGATTTGGAGTAGTTTTATAAGCTTACCATTCCAGGGCAACTAGATATAAAACCAAGCTGTGAATATTGGCTACTCCAAAATTTAAAGTTTTATTACACGGCATTTTTGTTAGATCGTCATCTTAAATATAATGAAAGGTGCTGCAAGTCATTCTTCTTTTACAGCTCTGTAAACTTAGTGTTACAGTGAATGGTCCGATTGTGCTACAGCACTGTTGACCTGACTTTTTATTTTTACTGCAAAAAGAAAAAAATGACTAAGCAGTGTAATGGTGACCTACATTTCCACATGAGAGAATGAGCTACAAGCATGTTTGAAGGCTCAAACTATTGTTTAATGATGCCAAAATGTGAAAGCTGATTTCCTGTGTTAGTATTAAAAAATACATTATACAATGTCTGTCTAACTCAGTATTAATGTTGCACATACAGTATAAACCTGTATACTGTATATTAACTGTTATGGGACTAACAGAAAATGTTTTTAATTGTAAAAGTAGTCTTCACAGTTCATTGTAACTTAAGCATTTAGGAATGTTTGGAGATAGTTTAATGTCTAAAATTTGCTATCTTCCTATAAATACAAACTTTTAAAGCTCAGAAATCCTGTAACTCAATCCAGCAATTAATGTCAGCATTGTTCCCCTTGTGGATGTAAATGTGGATTCATTTAGTTTATTTGAGTAATTTCTATCTGAGATAGAAAGGGGTGACTGCAAATTACATTTTTAAGAAAGTGTCTTTGTGAAAGCTGATAAAACTAAACCAATTTCCAGCTTCATATTTGCTGGCATCAATTATATTATCTAACACTGCCCACACACATTAGAACTGTCAAGAGAAATAACCTAATAAATTGCAGATGATCCTTCATGGCACAGATTCAGTTAGCATCTCTAAAAATCAAAGTTCATCCCTGGCAAGTGTGCGTCCTTTAATTGATGGTAGACTGCTACAGCATGTTTTAGGAAAAGATATTTGCGAGAAGTGACAAACTGTTTAAAAAATAAGGGCATTCCAGTGTTCTCATCAACATTTTCATCAGGTTGTGACAGTTTCCTAATGTAAAGATAATTCCAATTAATGTTTAAATGTAAAACTTAATTTCCCGTTCAAACATTTAGAGAAAAAATAACAGTTTTTCAACATCGGAGTATTTCTCAAATAAGCTCCATAGGGCTTGGCGGAGACTTATTACTGGATCCAAAAAGGACTGAACTGCTATTGGGCTCCTTTAAGTTGTCTTTTGCACTGCAGTTTTTATATATTTTTTTCTCACCAATTTGTCACTTTTTTTTAGTGCTGTCAACAGCACTTAATGAAAAGCATTAACTGTAGATGATTTTTCTTAAGTATCACATCTTTCCCCACCCCAGACCACATTAACAGTTCATGTTGTTGAGTCATGCACCGAGTAGCTCAATTGTAGAATTTCCACTTTGCTAAGCACTCAGAAGGGGCTACTGTGGTTCTTTTTTACTTTTTGAATGTGTTTGTCTGCCCCAGATGCTCATACCTTTCAGTATATTTTTATTCTGGCATTTCTTTACTAAGAAATACCATTGGCCTTTGTTTTGAGAAATGGAAAAAAAAGATGTTAATGAATTCTAACATTATTGTTTGTTTAATGAAGCCCATTTCTCAAAGTTTTACTGGTATGTTCAGTCTGATCATTTTTCTTCACTAACTTACCTAATTATTAGTTCAATTATATTACTTCGAGTGAAAATCATCCACTTTTTGGAAGTCCACGATATAGTTTCTAAAATAAGGGGTACACCACACCCTGTGAAACATAGAGTTTAGCCAATGAATTTCTTTTAGGATTAAAATTGATTACCACTCTTTAAAGAGGTTATTATGCCTTATTATGTGACTTTGAGTTTCAGTATCACTCAAAGATAGAGCCAAAGTAAAACTGTTATTATTGAATAATATTCTTCAAGAAATATACCACTACATGTTTAACTTTTGAGAATGCAGACCAGTTCCAGAAACACATATAGTATGTGTAGTAGGAGCAAGTAAACACTTCAGAGACCTGATGTAAGTAGTTTTACATAAACATAAAGTGTGAAAAACAGACTCAAGATCTTGGAGTTAAAATAGCTAAAATCTGGATTTGTTTATGTTTAGTTTCAAAAATAGATGTGTAGTGGAGGTAATTTCAACTTGCCTGATCGCACAATTGTAATGCTAGACACATTGACAGATGACATGAGCTGTATTTTACAACTCTTTAAAAGTATGGCAAGAAAATGAAAACAATCTATAAAATCTCTTTAGTCCTTTTTAGTATAAGTATATTCCTTTTAAGTGATTAAATAGGTTCTCTCCAAAGTTGGCAGATTTGCATTGCTTTCCCCCCTTCTAGGTTTTGTCTTCAAGATATTTCTTTTTATTTGCTCACTGTTTGTTTGTGTGGTGAGTGTAGTGAGTAAAATGTGCTGGTTTGTGAAATCAGAACTTACTATTTAGATGATTAGATATGGACTTATTTTGCAAAAATTATTTTATTATACATTTTGATTTTTGTCTCCAGCACACAAGTGTTAACAATTGAAGGATTTTAAATTGGAGATTTTCTTTCAAGTGATGGTTGATCATTCCATGTCCTCAGAACTCCTGTGTCTTCGTGTTTTATTTCCAGTTGAACTCTTACTGTCATGTACTCTTCTTCATTCTTCAGTCAATCGGTAACTGATTATTTTTGCTTAAATTTTCATCTTAAAAATGTAAGAAAGGCACAAATTAGCATTAACCCTGCTAGGATTAAGAACTCCCCTTACATTGCTTAGGTATAGAATTTAAATGACTGGGTGTACACCATACAGTACCTTTCAAAATTATTCAAACCCTTTTACAATTTTTTACACTTTGTTGCTTTAAAATGTGCAGTAATGTCACATTTGAAGCAGAAATTGATATTTGTTAGATACAAAACCTACACCACACATTCAAATCAAAAATCTAAAATAAATAAGTAACTTAATTAACAGACAAGAAAAATAGAAAAGTTATGATTGTGTAAGTATTTCAATCTTTACTTTACTATAATTACAGTGGTGTGAAAAAGTGTTTGCCCCCTTCCTGATTTCTTTTTTTTTGCATGTTTGTCACACTGAAATGTTTCAAACAAATTGAAATATTAGACAAAGATAACACAAGTAAACACAAAATGCAGTTTTTAAATGAAGGTTTTTATTATTAAGGGAAAAAAAAAATCAAAACCTACATGGCCCTGTGTGAAAAAGTGATTGCCCCCTAAACCTAATAACTGGTTGGGCCACCCTTAGCAGCAACAACTGCAATCAAGCATTTGCGATAACTGGCAATGAGTCTTTTACAGTGCTGTGGAGGAATTTTGGCCCACTCATCTTTGCAGAATTGTTGTAATTCAGCCACATTGGAGGGTTTTCGAGCCTTAACCGCTTTTTTAAGGTCATGCCACAACATCTCAATCGGATTCAGGTCAGGACTTTAACTAGGCCACTCCAAAGTCTTCATTTTGTTTTTCTTAAGCCATTCAGAGGTGGACTTGCTGGTGTGTTTTGGATCATTGTCCTGCTGCAGAACCCAAGTGCGCTTCAGCTTGAGGTCACGAACAGATGGCCGGACATTTTCCTTCAGGATTTTTTGGTAGACAGCAGAATTCATGGTTCCATTTACCACAGCAAGTCTTCCAGGTCCTGAAGCAGCAAAACAGCCCCAGACTATCACACTACCACCACCATATTTTACTGTTGGTATGATGTTCCTTTTCTGAAATGCTGTTACTTTTACGCCAGATGTACTGGGACACACACTTTCCAAAAAGTTCAACTTTTGTCTCGTCAGTCCACAGAGTATTTTCCCAAAAGTCTTGGGGATCATCAAGATGTTTTCTGGCAAAACTGAGACGAGCCTTTATGTTCTTTTTGCTCAGCAGTGGTTTTTGTCTTGGAACTCTGCCATGTAGGCCATTTTTGTCCAGTCTCTTTCTTATGGTGGAGTCATGAACACTGACCTTAACTGAGGCAAGTGAAGCCTGCAGTTCTTTGGATGTTGTTGTGGGGTTTTTTGTGAGCTCTTGGATGAGTCGTCGCTGTGCTCTTGGGGTAATTTTGGTCGGCCGGCCACTCCTGGGAAGGTTCACCACTGTTCCATGTTTTCGCCATTTGTGGATAATGGCTCTCGCTGTGGTTTGCTGGAGTCCCAAAGCTTTAGAAATGGCTTTATAACCTTTTCCAGACTGATAAATCTCAATTACTCTGTTTCTCATTTGTTCCTGAATTTGTTTGGATCACAGCATGATGTCTAGCTTTTGAGGATCTTTTGGTCTACTTCACTTTGTCAGGCAGGTCCTATTTAAGTGATTTCTTGATTGAGAGCAGGTGTGGCAGTAATCAGGCCTGGGTGTGGCTAGAGAAATTGAACTCAGCTTTCCAAAGATGTGATAAACCACAGTTGATTTATGTTTTAACAGGGGGGGCAATCACTTTTTCACACAGGGCCATGTAGGTTTGGATTTTTTTTCCCCTTAAAAATAAAAACCTTCATTTAAAAACTGCATTTTGTGTTTACTTCTGTTATCTTTGTCTAATATTTCAATTTGTTTGATGATCTGAAACATTTCAGTGTGACAAACATGCAAAAAAATAAGAAATCAGGAAGGGGGCAAACACTTTTTCACACCACTGTATGTGCTCAAAATTACTTTAACTACCCACAGAATTAGTTGACACACAATTATTGTTGTGTGCAGTAATAGTGGCTCACTTGGTTTCAGGGTGAATATGCCTGACTTTCTGTAGTCAGAATGTCAAGCAAAGATTCAAATAAAGAAGACCAAAAGAAGACCGAAGTCACAGATCTGGAGAATGCTGTGAAAAGTTATTAATAATAACTTACTCTTAAGTAACACTTTTCTGGACACTCCATTCAAAGTGCTTTACAGATAATGAAGACTCCCCTCCACCACCATCTATGTGTAGCACCCACCTGGATGATGGCAGCCAAAGTGCACCTCAGTTGTCAGTGGGAGGAGAACAGAGTAATGAAGTAATGTAATTCATAGATGGGAATTATTAGGAGGCCGTGATTGTTAAAGGCCAGGGGGAAATTTGGCCTGGACACCAAAAAATGCCCTGAGATTTTTAAAGACCGTGGAGAGTCCGGACTTCGGGTTTTGTCTGATCTAAAGGATAGCGCTCTGTTTACAGTATTGTGTCTCCATCACTATACTGGGGCATTAGAAACCATACAGACTGCACGGTATACTAGTCCCATTAACACCTGTTCCAGCCACGACCTTAGCTTTCTCAGGAGGTCACCCATCCAGCTACTGGCCAGGCTCACACGTGCTTGGCTTTAGTGGGTTACCACTTGTGAGTAACACAGCTGCTGTTCAAAGACTGTTAATATTACTTTGAGCATGGTGAAGTCAATCATTAAATGGAAGGTATTTAGACATCAGACTGGACACCCGGGCAAGGAGGAAGCTGTAGAGGAAAGATACTATGATGTCAACAGCATCTTGAAAGAGTTTGCTGCCTGAGATGGGAGAAAATGTCCAAGGGTCAACAATGTCCAAGTCACTCCACAAACGGTTCTTGCATAAAACCAAAGAAGAATTTTAAAATCCCGCAACAAAGCACCAAAGTGAAATTGCAAGCATGGCAGAAGGTTTCATGGTCAGACCAGACAAAATTAGAAATTTTGGGTCTCAATGCAAAGCGATTCAAAATCTTTCAGTCAAGACCATCTCTACTGTCAAGAATTTTGGTGGCAGAATATTATAGTTCTTCTTCTCATCAGCAGGTACTGGGAAGCTTGTCAAGACAGATGGGAAGTCTTGCCTTTCTCCCTGTGCTTTCAGGATATGCTTCAGGTTGCTGTGACCTTCCTAAGGACAAACAGCTTTCTGATAATGGATGGATGGCTGTTTTAGGCTTTACTTTACATGGTGCTAATGCCAGCACTGTAAGTGCCTGGACTGCTGCAGCGTATGTTGTACACTGCTTGTTCGTATTCTATTATTAATTTTTTATTTTGTTTAAATCACAAGCCCCCATGTTTGGAGCTTTTCCAAAAACAAATGAAATCTTGAAAACCATTTCAGGTTTGAACTGACAGTAAAAAAGAAGAACACCAGAAATTTTAATTGTCAAAGGATGTTTAGGATTACATGGGTTGCTTATAAAAACGTCTTTTGTAACCATATAATTTACTGTAGATGTAGCAGTTGCAAATTTCATTCCATTTCAAATTATATTTTGCATAACTTTTTTGTTTGAGCACTGGAAAGGAGCTTAACTGGAAATGTCTTCCTGCTGTATAAAATTAATTTAAAGCAATGAAGGAACATTTTCAAGGTCGTTGTACATGCGTGCACTTGCATCTCTTATGTTTACATGAACTTGCTCCTTAGTACATGAAAAATTAATAGGTCCCTGTGTCCCATTATATTTCTAAGCTGTGTTGACTGCCTTTATTTGAAGAAGATGATACTAAAGTAGAAGGAAGGTTTAACTCTGATGTTTTTCTACTTTGACATGGAATAGCCTGCATGGCTTAGTCAGTCAGCACTGGGTCATAGGAACTGGCGTCACCAGATTTATTCCTGCCTCATGTGAAATAAGGATTTCTGTCTCTCAACCCGCTTCTTCGGTTGCATCATCCTGAAAACATGCAGTGCCAGAGGCATCTTGTCATACTTTCAGTGCACAGAAACAAAGAGCATTTAAGCCTTAATTAATACAATTCCTCCTTCGAAGTGTTTGGCTTGAGGTGTAGTCATTTAATTAGCTTACACAGGTAACAATGTCTGCTTTTGTCTCAGCTATTCCAGTCCCTTTCCCTACTTTTTAATACCTTTTCCTTTGTTTCTTTTTCTGTGAGTATTTTTGAAAAACTCATGAAAGCTCTGCAAACGAAAGGGGCCACTGAGTAAATAAGTGTTTCATGTGCTCTCTCCTAGATGATTTTCCCTTAAATTTCCTTTTAGATTTTCCATCCAATTGTGTGTCTGTCTCCTTGTTGCACTACTGAGTGTCAAACAGTGCCCTGGGTTGAACATATTTGTAGCCAGTAGCTATGTTGCCATGCAACTCACAACTGACAATCCACTGATGCTAACCAGGTATGAGCCTGGCTGGTACCTGGATGGGAGACCTCCTGGGAAAGCTAAGGCTGCTGGAAGAGATGTTAGTGGGAGCAGCTTACCCTGGAGTTTATGTGGTTCCTAATTCTCCAGTAGCGTGACGGGGACACTATACTGTAAAAAATTACCATCCTTTGGATGAGGCTTAAAACTGAGGTCCTGACTCTCTGTGGTCATTAAAAATCCCTGGGCTTTTCTCAAAAACAGTAGCGCTGTTACCCTGGTGTCCTGACCAAATTTCTCCCTGCCCTTTACCAATCATGGCCTCCTACTGGTCCCCATATATTGGTTTAATCAGTCTTTTCTCCTCCCCACTAATAACTAATGTGTGGTGAGTGTACTGACCCACTCTGGCTGCCAATGCATCATCCAGGTGGGTTTACACATTAATAGTGGTGCAGGGGAGTCTTTATTACTTTTAAAAGTGTTGTATACATGCAAGGAATTATTATTATTTATACCTAATGACTTTGTATACCTGCATCAAATCTCCTCTCAATCTCCCTTGTTCTAGACTAGAAAGAATCCCCCCCCCCCCCCAGTGTGTTCATATATGACAGTTCTTGAGACCCAGAATCATTGTTGTTGCTCTTCTTTGAACTCGTTTCAAGGCTGTAAGATATTTTTGTGGTATAATGACAAAAACTGAATAGAGTATCTTGGATGAGGTCTTATTTCTTATCACAGAGCTTAAGCAAGACTTCCCAGGTCTTAAATTCCACACTTATTGCTAGACAGTATATATACCCGAGCATTCTGTTTTACTTTTTTATTGCTTTTCCACATTGTCTTGATGGTTTGGGGGGAGAATTTCTAAAACATCAATAATAAAATAGTGAACAAAAGTATAACTTTCAAAGAGCTCCAATAAAAGACCCATAAGTCAAGGCCGTGACTGCAGCACCCACAGCACTCCAGGTCTCTCCTTCCTGTTTCCCTGCCTCCTGTCTCACCCCTATCTAGCAGTCGAGAGGTCTATAAAAAATATCAAGTCCGTCCAGAGGAGTGAAAGAGAAGAGGCTCCCATAGAAGCACCAACAACTTTTTAGCTGCTTTTAGACTGCCCAGCCAGATCTTTTTCTTGCCACTTCTAAAGATGCCCAAACATATAGCACGGACATCGCATGAGAACAGGAAATGTCCTTGTTTAGAGTGATAGACTAACAAGAAGCCTGTTT
Organism: Atractosteus spatula; assembly: GCF_055471065.1. Taxonomy (NCBI): domain Eukaryota; kingdom Metazoa; phylum Chordata; class Actinopteri; order Semionotiformes; family Lepisosteidae; genus Atractosteus; species Atractosteus spatula. Next base: position 16,588,106 of record NC_142714.1, read on the forward strand.
CCCGAACCTTACCTCTCCTACAGAGAGAGACAGTGTACTTGGGGAACTAGAAACCAACTTCAGCTATTGTCTGAAACACTCTGTGAAAGAGAGGTAAGTGAATAATTTGATAAGATTTTGGGAGGCAGAATTTATCATTCCAAATAATGTCCCAAGAAACCATAGACATTTAGTTTCTTTTTTCATGTTGTAACAGCTGATAAAGATTTCTGTGATGCCTGTAGTAAAAAAAAAAAAAGGCATAAATATAGGACACCTGTCCCTTTAGTTTGCCCCTAATCAAATTGATTTTGTTTTGAGAATGTAGGTAAGATCAGCCCCAAGGAGAAGCCATTGCAAAATTTTGACAAGTACCACTGTTGCCTTGAAAGTTGACACGTTTTCCTTCCTTTGTGCTAAGGCTCTGTCCTTATTGGACCCTGCTCAAGTCTGCCTATATTGTACAGTTGCATGGCGCACTATTTGCTGCTGGTAAATGATGACTAATTATACTTTTTTTTTTACTGTTTTGAAAAACACTCTATTAGTCCATTAATCCACAGTACGGGTTTTGTACTCAAACTTTGTTGAAATATTTCTTGGTTGAATGTCAAGCTCCTTACCACAATAAAATGTTGGTCTCAGGTTTGGGCCAAATAGAGGGTTAAACTTTTACTCACTGTGTTGAATTTAGAAAATTGAATTTCTAAATAATGCAAGTCCATGTGGTATCTGATGCCGGTTTATTCTTACATTTTGCTAATGAATGTGTACTTGAGATTCTTTTTCATGAAGCACAAAGTGGAAATAAAAAACAAAGCTTTACCTACACAAGCTTATTAAAAATTAAATATGAAAGGTTTCTAAAATACTTGATTGCTGCTATCTTTGTTCTGATGTAATGGAAACCTATTGTAGTAATGAGCATGAAGTGCTTCATTTCTGTTTATCATAAAGAGTACATTAGTCATAAAAGACTCAGACTTATTTCCCCATAACAAACATTGATGTTGGATTGATATTCATAAAAGAGCAGTTGAGTATTTTATGCAGTAAATCTGCTGGAGACAAAACCCCCTTAATGCATTTTGTCATTCGTGAGAATGAAGCAGGTGTTGAAACACAATATTATCAAGGCAACTAGGAACAGTGAGAAGCCATGGAAATATTTGCACTCTATCCTTGTTATTCCTGTTGTCCAGGAGATATCCTCTTTATAAATGTCCCTAGAAAGCACTACCATGAAGTGCCAGTTCTCAGTTTTAGCTTCTGACCTAGTCGGCTGGTCCAAATTGTTGTCCAGATGCTTCCCTTGGGATCTCTGAATTTTAGTGGGGCATTTTTTTTTAAATATGTCTGGTAGGACAGCTTACAACTTGGTCTGCTGAAAGAAGATAGACACGGTAAATTTGTCCCTCGTTGGTCTGTCTCGCTGCCGAGTTCGGCGGCTGCATGCTGCCTCTTTCTGTTCACCACATGTTGTCTGGGCCTTGACATTTGCATTGCGGCAGCACTGGAACAGAAGTGTCAAAACGCATTTCGTTTGCTGGAATCTCAGGCTCGCATTAGTGCTCCCGCTCCCGTTCCACATTCTTAAAATGAGCTATCTTGTTTCATCAGGCGTCACCAAATGAACGTTTTGTATATATTATTCACTCGCACCCCCCGCCTCTCCCTGCCCCTGCAGCAGAGTGTGAGGGACTTTGGAGACACACTGCCTCAGCATCCAGTAAAATCAGCCAAAGCCTGTTACCTTTTCATGACAGATGCCGTGGAGCAACATATTTCTGATGTTATTTTAATGGAAAAAAAGAAATAATGCTAAAAGACCCAAGCAGTATGTTTCCCAGGAAGCTGAGCTGCATTAGAAATAATTCACTGTGTGTTTTTCTTATACGGCTTTCCAATGATCCTTTTTGTTTTAGCATGTTTCAAAATGTGGTTGCTTAACGTAGCTGAAATTACATTTGATGTGGGTCAGTTTATGTGGGCATTTCTCTGCTCCATTTGTAGCACACTGGGGGGGAATATGTTGTTTATAAATAATAAGGCAGATCATTAGGGAAAAAAATAATAGCATCCAAAACAATCTCTTTTCAAAGAAAAAAGCTTACCTACAGTATTTTATAGACAATAGCACGTGGCCGATGAAGAGTGTTCATAAACATTTTACATTTGTCAATTAGGCTTTAAATATGTTTAAATAAAAGATGTTAAGCAATTGCTTAATTTTGCCAGACCTATTAAATGGCAGAGTGTCCATTTTATTACTATTCGGAAATGCAGTAACAGTGAAGATAATGGAATTGCTTCTACTCTTGCTGGCTGGTGAGCTGTATTGAAGCCTCCGAACTGCCTTTAATAACCCTGGTACTGTACAGTAGATGTTCCAGGTGCTCTGCAGGACTAATCACTCTGGAAGAAAGGCCCCCTAATTCTCCATGGTGGACCTCCAGACTCCATGATCTCAAAGGCTTTGCTGAGACCTCCAGGATTAACTTTGTCATGTCAGTCAGAGGGTCAGTGCACCTTCGGTAATTAGATTTTAAATATTCTAAAGACGTGCAGCACAGAGGTGCAGTGGGTACAGTTGTTGCTTTGCAGCACTGGGGCCCTGGGTTCGTTTCTGGACCTGGGGTGCTCTCTTCATGGAATTTCCCGTATGTACCTATACTATATCGGTGACGCACCTATACTTACAAAAAGCACTTAGCAAGCCATCACTTGTTCTTCACTGTATATTAAATTATTGAATTATAAATATTATGGTATACAAGATTCAGCCAGTATACGCTGATTGAAAAAAATCAAACATTAATATTTACATATTCAAATTAACCCATCTTTGGGTGTTTGTGAATGTTGTATAATATTTAGCCTATTTACTGTGTGGATGTTTGCGGCACAAGGAAACTTTTAATATTGTAGTCAAAGATTTCAGAAACCAGCCATGGATGTGGCTTTGTGTCTGTCAGCACATCTCCTCTTGCCTCTCAGTGCTGAAAGACAGATCATAAGTGATTTGTTTTTTTTTGATAGAATTGGTTTTCTAAATTTTAAAAACTTACAAATTAAACTTGTAATGGTTTTCATTAAATATGAAGTTTGGAAGCTGATGGTAAACTGCAAATTGTGTTCTGTGGTTATAGATTCAGCAGAGAGCTTATTTGTATCAAATTTCAAATAGAACATGTTTATTTTTTACTGTTGTGGTTTACCTTACACTTTATTTAATGTATATTAATTTGAGATTCGCTTAATAGTCACGACATGTTTTGTTTTAATATTTGAAAGGCAATTCTCTTTTGTTCGGCTTGTTTGGATAGGACATGAAAAGCACTTTGCAAAAATGGTTTATTTTTTCTAAACAATTTTTGGGGTAAGTGAAAACAAAAATTAACTGCCTCTTTACTATGTGTTAAAAGTGGGTAACTTATTTGGAACTATAAGGTAATTGGAACTAGTGTTTGGAATTTCTAAAGGGATATGAATACTTGTAGTTGGATATAAAGTCTGACTATTACACTCATGACCCAACAAAACCTCCTTGGTTTCTCTGCTCATGTAATCACATGCAATTTTAATACATAACCACCATAAAGACTATTTAATAATAAAAGCTATTAGTTTTGGTCAGTGGATTTCACTTTGTGTAGTTTTGGTGCATAGTTTGGTTACTTTGGTTTTTGCCTTTGAGTTTGGTTTTAATTATATTTGTTTACTACTTCAGGTGGGTAGCTGTGTCAGCATGCGTAGGCTGCAAAGGAACAAGTAATAGGTTTATTCCATGCTGAAAAAAGAAGAAAGAAAACACAATGTTTTGGCCGTGGAGCCTTCTTCAGGTGTGATTATGTGGCAACAGTGCTCATCCCATTCAAATGTTTGTGTAGTTGCTGTAATGAATATGGAAGTTTTGGATTTCTCTCCCCATTGCGTGGCACATTACTCTAAAAGAAAACAGCCAAAAGTAAGCATTTCATACAGGCTTTAGAGACGGAAGCCAGTCATGCAGCCTCTGTTGTCCAGGTTTTTAATCATTCATGTGGCATCAAAAATAGAACTTGAAAGATCTGTCTGAAGTTTGAATGGGCTCAATTAAACACTCTACAATAGAGATTGAACAAAGAGATGGAATACAAGAACCACCTTTAACTCTCTTTGCTGTCTTGTAAAATGACAAGTGAGCATTAGACTATAGGTGACTGCTAGGCACTATATATAGACCTGCATGGTGCTCTACAGCTGACATCACAGAGCTTTTGGAAAGTAGTACAACAACTGAAACATTTATAAAGCCTTTCCTGGGACCTCTCTTTTTTCTTGCCTAATTCTTTTTTGTTGTTCTCTGCTTCTTTGCGATTGTAAGACAAGCAAAACAAAAAGAAAATGTAACTTAAAAGAATATCCTTGCATTGACTCACTCCTTTTACTGTGTCTTAGGTGACGCTTACCCTAGAATCCAGATTGTTTAATTTTCACTTGTGCATTATTTAATCTATTTTCATTAACTGTATTGTACATATTTACTTTTAAGCATGCTTTTGTTGCTGCAATGGAAAAAATCTGTTCCCTGGATATTTTTAATGTATATAAAATACAAACGTTCCTAAAAATACTGCTGAAACTGTGTCATGAACAACATAAAATTCTCAATTGAACTAAAAAATTAAAATGTTAGAACAAAAAGCCATTTATTACAGAAAACTATATTCCGGATATATGTCTACTTTTTTCTGTAGTTGGTTCTCATTGTTCACAAATAAAATGTGATCGATATTCATGCACTGTATGCTGTATGCTCTTTACAGCTCCAGCAGGTCCTGAGCTTTAAGCCGTTCTTTTCCTCTTCACTTCCCCTTACTTGTCGTTGTCAGGGTGTTATCTGTAGTGAGTTTCACTGAAGCGTTAGTCCAGAGAGAACTCATTGTTGTCACAACATGTGGTTCAGGTGTAGTTGTTCTGGTGTCTGTGGGGGAGCAACAGAAATGGCAGGTTTTTTTTAGTATGGAGCCTACAAAAGGTGTCTCCTAATTTACTTGCCTACAGCTGAAGGCTTGTTCCTGCTTTTACATTCTAGCAGTACAGATGTTTATCATTTAACATGCTGTTTCTGATTTGAAAGTTGGAAACACTTATTTTTTAAAGGTGATCATTCTGATCTATAACAAAGTATATACCTGCAGTATGCACATGATAGGATTTTTTTATGTCTTTATTTAATAATTGATAAAGTGTGATTTTGTGATTCCAGTTCACAAAATTCTGCTTGTTTTTTTTTATTCTGTTTAATTTTTTTATTAATTCCAATAAAATGCCTGAAATGCAGCAGAAATTAAATTGTCCCACTGGATTTCCTGTACATTACTAGGTGATCAAGGCAGTCATAAAAAGAAAGAGCTTTGTTTGTTATGGGATGATCCCAGTAAAATTAAAAGGAAGAAGATGCTTCTTTTTGCTGTTGAGTTCATATTTCACAATTACAGAAAAGTATACGGTTTGTAAATGTAGGACATACACTGCTATAAAAAAGTCAAACAGGAGCTTTGATATACTGTACATATGTTACAAACATCAACAGTTTTACAGACATGGCTTCTCCTGGGTGTTTGCTGCTATTCTAACAACTTTAAGTTTTATTAATGCAGCTTAGTTTGGGTGAGAAGAAACCTGCTAATCATCAAGAAATCTTTAATTTCCATTAATCAGATCAGAACTAATTTGATCACAACAATATGACACATTTGCTGCAGGTTATCTATCATAATTGCTAATCAAATTTAATTGACTCATTATTTGGTGTAACTCATCATGACCATGATGTGTGCCTCCCTACACACCCGCACAGCTAAAAGCTTACTTTGTGGCTACAAAATATGAAGCTATCATGATTATCTTTTACCTTAAATTTAAACAGATATTTGAAAATCTCTGTAAAATTGTGTTTTGTGTTTTTTTAAAGATAGAAGAATATTGAGTAGAAAAGAATAATGTGAAATGTTTGTCTTTTCACTAGCAGTGCATGAAACAAAACTTTATATTATACTTATATTATAGTATAAACAATACTTTGAAATTATTTACTTAAACCAGATTAAAAAAAAATTACTGGGGGTAGAGCATAGATTTGATCCGTTTTGATTATTTTTTCTGGTTTCATGCTGAACAGTAAAATTGTATAGTCTTTGTTTTGCTTTTGACTTGATTAATCCCTGTACAAACAGTGAAGTACTACAGTTTCACCCATCACAGTATTACTTAATATGCACTTTGGAACAGACGTTTCAGAGTTTTACCCTCTGTTAAGGCACTTCTCAACAATCAGGATTATTTGTTTTTAGTCTCATAGCAAAAGCAATTTTTACCTCAGTTTATTTCAGTGGCCTGATGGGGAAAATCATCATGTATAAGATGGAGTGCCAAAAACCTAGCACATTTGCCATTGGATAAGTGGTTACACTTACTCCATTTTTACTGTTTACTGATGCATTCTGTCTATCCCAGCATTGTCATTGGCTACAACATACACGATAGAAATCAAGGGAGGAGACTTCAAAATTGAGTTTCATATGGAATGACCCTAAACCTACAGCTAGCATGACAAATTCACAAAAGCAATTGTCCAGATGTAATTTTGGTTTTATTTTATTGCCAGATATTGTTGCAAGGAACTTTGCATTCTAAATGGTGTTTTTCTGGACCCAAACCTTCCTTCAAATTCACATGTAACAGTACATTTCATTTGGATCTGCCTTAAGTGATCTCGGTGGCCTGCCTGGTTCTTTTATCCATTTTCTCTTGAGAAATTCTATTATTGATTGGGATAGGTGGTTATGGATTGTTTGTCATTCTGAAATACAAAGCTCATTGTAATAAGCCTAATTTTACTCTGAAGCATTTCGGTGAGTTGTCTTTATACCTTACAGTATTTATGCTTTCTGTCAACTAAGAGCTAAAGCCTGCCAGCCTTCATGTTTGACATTGGATATAATGAATAGATTATTGTATTTCTCTCCATTTCCATTCCTATTAGACCATTTAATAACGTTTCAGAGTTATATGGACATTTTGGGGTACCATACTAAATATAATATGGTTCTTGAGAAAAGACCTAGTGAAGGACCGATTAAGCTCCTTGTTGGTGTACTCTACTCTTATCTTATGAATTGCTCAAGTTGTAAATCCTTGGCTATAAATCTAGGTTTGTGCAGGCCTCACATAGAATTTTTAGCTTGGCCTAACTGAAATTAGTGTATTGGCTGCAGTTGTTTCCTAGGATGTCTCAGTAAACTATATAGTTGTACATTCTAGGAATACTGGACTTGCGTAACATTCTAGAATGCTTTTATGCAATGAATGGAATAATTGGTTATCTTTATGATTATCATTTAACCATTGGCTGTAGAAATAAACTATGCGATGACATGCAATGTGTTTTTTTTTTGTTGGGAAAATATTTTCACATTCCAACTATGTAACATGCAATTTCCCTGTATTTACTGTGTTATTCCCATCAGTATGAAGTAAGAAGCTTCTGTAAGCTAAAGCTTTAAATGAAACATTTAAGTCGGATTGTGTATTGATTTCACATATGTCTACCTGATTGTTTTGGTTACATCTCATTTACAACCTACATTGGTCATCATCCATGAAATTATCATGTTCAGATTGTTTGTTTGAAGACAGGGCACTGTAGTTTATTATGTACTTCTCAGAGAACATGCCTTTGATTGGTATTGTATGTGGGCAACATGCTCATAACTTTCATGACAAGGAGGATGATATTTTCTATATTTCAATGTGATTTAGGTGATGTCATGCCACATTAATTGTCTTCTATGACTAATGGTTTTGCAATATAAGGTTTTCATTGGATGTTGAAGACGCATCTCCTTGTGGGTTGTAGCAGTTCTTTTTGTTTTTTAAAAAGTGAATTGGTTTGCACATTTCTTATAGAAGATGTTGACAGGAGGACAACCTAATGTTTATCTTTAATATTTTATAATGTTTTCCTTTTTAAAAAGTCTCTCCAAGTTAAACTGATGGATATTCAGCCTACTAAAGATTGTTATAGCTCACTTCACTTCAAAGATGATCATTACTCAACTCAGTGGGCTTCAGGGCTATTCAGTCAACTTAAACTGATGGCATATCTGAGTATTATGCTCATTCACAGTTCATTAGAGCTGGGCAATGGGCCTGCCAAAGATTATGACAAATAAACAATATTTGCAGTGGCTGTAATGTGGTTTTGACTGGAAACCTCTGCACAGCAGTAGGAAGGATTATAATTTAATAATTTAAATAATAACATAATTCACATCTGTCAGTATTTAGATTAATTTTCCAGACCCCCCACTGTCTGTATTTCTTATCCCTGAGTTTCCATCCTTCATAAAACAATATAATGCATTTATGTAATGTAATCACTACTGCACATTTGCTCTAACTTGATGACTTGTTAAATTGTTGTATTTTTATTAAAAATACAGGCAGTCAACATTTTAATAATTTTATTTATGTTAAAAGACTTGCCATCTAGACATTTGTTGTATTTATTTGACATCAGTTAGATAGTACATCTTATTTTTATATCTTAAGGTCTGTGGAGTTACTGTATCACTGTCCAGAAACACTGTACAAGACATATACTGTATTGAGAGTAATATAAAAAACATAATAGAGTATTGAAACCAGTATGACATTGGTTGTAATTTAATGCTTCTCAGTATATAGCAAGCTAAATGAGCATCTGTTTGATTTTATGGAATATTACAATCAGTTTAATTGATCGTGGAAGATATTAGAACCACAGAAACTGTTTTAGTTTGTGGTTTAGTCTAAAACCAGAATCAATCAGTTTGTCATATTAATCATATTAATATTTTTTACAAGATGCCTTTGTACTTGTCACTTGTATCTTTGGAATAATAGAGCAGATAAATAATTCTGTTGTGGATCTTACTATTTCATTTTGCCTGGTACATGAGTTGCATCACATACTAGTGCATCTAGCAATTTAAACCCAGTGCTTTTTATTACTAATTCTTGGTTATCTGTAGCTTGAGTGTAAAATGTTTGGAACTGTTGAAAGGGTTTGAACTACATGCTTACACGTTGAGGATTACAAAATGTATAGAGGTATGAAGGGTGTTGAGGAAGTATCAACATGGACTATCATCTTGAACTTGTTTAACTTTACACTGCAACATATAATACCAAAAGGATAAAATAATAGTTGTGGGAAGTACTGTAGACAGCACAGTTGTAGTTGAAGAATAGTGATATTTTCCTTAACTTCCTTGTACTCAAATTTGGAAAATGCTAATGTTGTTGGGTGGCTTTAAGTCTTGGCCAGCTGGCCAGGAAGTTCTCAAGATGCTAGTTGTGACTGTCGATGTGGAGGGTGCTCCACATCAGTCTTCTTGAGGCAGAGAGAGAGCTGGTGGGTGTCAAACACCTTGGTGTGTTTCTGAGCCCCTTACTGAACAGGTATGAAAGAGATTAAGCATGGCCCGTGTCTTATGTGTGCACGTTGGCATTGGCACTCTATGACCAGATGTGTCTGTCAGGCAAGTATAAGCTATGCATTCCTCCACTGAGGCACTGCCTTTCTGGTTTCCGTAACATGCTGTTATGCTTATAATTGGTTTAATTAAGTAAACAAATAATTTTCTAACATATTAAAGAGTAGAAATTGCATTAATCAGCAGCAACTCTTGACCCATGACCCATGGATGCAACTTTGAAAGGAACTTGGAAGAAAGAAGTAAATAATGTAATGATATTATAATAAAACCAAAGTGGATAATGTATACAAATTCATAAAATGGGTAATTAAGTGCTTATTTAAAACCAAAACATTAGTGACATGGATTGAAAACTAGTACACCCTACAGCTATCAAGGTTTGAAACCTTTGTTTTCAATTGGGACTAGGTCATTAGTTGGTGATGAATGACATAGTATGGCTGAACTAAAAGGAAATGTAAATATGCTACATTCACTTTTCAGTGTTCATGTTGTTGTATTTGTCTTGTATTGCATATTCGTTTTATTCAGTAACCTTGACAAACAGTCCCGTAGGCTAATGTGTTTGCTTTTCCTTTTTGGAGATGTGCGTACTGAAGCAAATTTTAATCCGAGTTTTTCGCTTACCTTTGAAATACTGTAACAGTACCATGAAAAAAAGTACTTGAAAGAACATCAGGCCCCGTGAGACAAGAAGTACATGTCTTACAGATGGAGTTTTGAAGGAGAAACTGAATCTCTTGGTACTTTGAATTTCTGAGGTCTTATGTGTAGGTCAGTGGTTACTAAATGAGACAGTAAATGTTCAAGTAGGTAGCTGCGTCAGCATGCGTTGGAACAGGTAAAGGTTTTTTCCATACTGGAAAGAAAAGTCAAGTATGATTAAATAAATCATTATCAGACCTGTTCAGTTATGGGCTGTCAGTAACCAGTGAAAGTAAGTGTTGATGTAATTTTTCACACAGTCTTCCATGGCAGTTATGTTTGTAGATAATAGTACTTTTTTTACATGGGAGAAATAGTTTTCTTAGGAGAAGCACCTGAGAAGTCAAGGCCTGTGTACTGTGCTGTGTATTAGACTCAATAGTTGTTAGTGAAAAGTTTACAATTTTTTCAATTTTGTACTACGGTCATTTTCGACACAATGGGGTGCTGAAACATCTACTTGTTTTTGAGTGAAGGAGTGATTATATTAACACATTGAACATTTGTTGTTTTGTTTTTTTTCTGTTGTGAGAGGGAAAAACATCCCTACATTATCAAAAACATTATACGAAAGACATTTTCATTTTTCTGTTTGTATACTGTATAAAAGTAAACAAGCAGGTAATTAATTTAACCTGAAATACTCTTCACAAATAAAGCATGAATATGTTGTTTTAGAAACTTTATAGATGTTTTTTTTACTGTTGTATTGGGGAATAAAGGGTTTGTTGAATTAATGTATTGCCTTTATTCATTTTGTCTGTGAACATTTGGGCTGAATTCATGTCACCCTGGTAAAATGGACAAAACCCTCCTCTGAAGACAGTCTACTCCAGAATTCTATCTGTTAGGTGTTAATTTGGCACAGCTGTGCATGCATGATAGGTTTTTTTAAAGGCCACAGTTTAATAGCAAGATATTTTGGATCCTAAAAGAGTGATTGGGAAAAGGAATCACAGATGTCATTTACCCTTAAATCTCAAAACTTCAACTCCTAAAATTTTAGTTTTAGAATTTGAACTTTAAATCTCCTTTGAATTATATTAAACAGCCTCATTACCTTTCATCTTGGGTTTGAAGAGAGCAGTAGTTTTGTTTCTTGCTGTACAGGGCTTAATCTAGGTGCTCTTTATAGGTAATAAGTTTCTTGAGAGAACATTATAGTTCTTGTGTAGCCATTTAAACTGATCTTATCAAAAATATTTAACATCCTGATGACATTATCAATACTTTTATTAAGATTATCTTTCCAAACCTGTAGGTGACATTCCTTTTGAATGTATCTCTTTGAAGGTGACCAAGACCCTGTATAAGCACAAACCTGTGTGTGGATTCCTGCCAAATGGTGGTCTTGCTGATTTCTATATATAATATACCTGGCATGGGGCTGTCCTTGGTAGTGACACTGAAGTCTCAGAAAGTCCAACGCACAGCCTTATGTCCATGTAATATCTGCTTAGCACACTGGTGTGAACTGAGAGAGCTCATTGAATTAACCACGTTTCCATCAGGGGCACAGTTTCTGGTGTGCTCTCTGTGCCAGTGCCCTTTTTAATTGCTTTCCACTTCTGTGCCTGCTAAGCAGCTTTTGCAGTTAAGCACACTGCACAAATGCAAGACCTGCCTGGATGAATGTGAAGAGTGTATCTTCAGAGTTCAAATGTTTTACTCTTTCTCATTGGTACTTACAGCACACCCGGTTATGTATTGTTGACTTCTTTTTCAACAATTAAATGCATAAATACTTTTTTACTAGTTTTTCCCTATATATGCCACTGCAAAGCTCTTTCATTTCCATTTCTCCTTTTCTTCCAACTTAACATTTTTTCCTTTCCTTCACCTGAAACGTTTGTGTAGTTGATGCTTCTGAGCTCAGACGTCTCCTCTCAGCGGGCATGAAGTATGATAGAGAGATATGAGCTGATTCATTTTTATAATTTATTCTTTGCTTCTCTGGGTGTCTGGAAAGTCTGGAAACTCACATTAATGAGTTTCCCAGAAGATGTTAATTTGGTGTTAGAGAGACAATATGCTTGGCTTGTGTGTCCAAGTCTTTCCATGCAACAATTAAATCTCTGCCAATTTTCCAGAAAATCTGTCATGCAATATATCTTCTGCTGACTTCTGGTAAAACATTCTTAAAAATTGTTTTCTAGCAATTAAGTATTACTGATAGTGTGTTCTATTGCTGTGTTATTTTATTAAAAAGTAAGAATTTGAAAAACGCATTGTAGCTCTGTACTGTAGGTAAGAAAATTGTAGGAAATGTGTGCCATATATAATAATAAACTATAGTGCCTTTCATAGTACAGTATATCATCTCACATAGATCAGGTGGGTAGCTGTGACAGCATGCTTAGGCTGCAAAGGAACAGGTAATAGGTTAATTCCATGCTGGAAAGAGAAAAAGGAAACACGTTTCGGCTGTGGAGCCTTCTTCGGGTGTATATATAGATGTTTGTTTTCTTTACCAATTGGTCCTCAAATAGCTAAAACTGTTGTGATTGAACATAACCATACTCTAAAACACTAGTTCACAGCCATGGTCCTGGAGGGACACTGTGACATTCTAGCTGAGCTCTGCATCACCAGTGCTGATTGATGACTTAATGTACTTGCTTCTTTAGGCTTATATTAGATATACTGTATATACTATATATTAGATATAACTTGTTTCTTTTGTCAGTGCTAAGTGTCAAAAATTGCCCTGCAAAGAGCACTGTTTCTAACAGTTTCAGCATTCAGAAGCTTACACACCCTCTCAAACTCTCTAGCCATTATTTGTGACTAAAAAGCTCTTACTAGTTAAGGTAGGTGGGAATATGTGGGAATCACATTGTATCACATACTCCTACAATTAGCTTTTTTTTCCTTCTGCAGAGGTCCTGTTGATTCCATTCCACGCAATCCATGTCAATGAGGGCAGTTAAACTTAGTACAGTGATGATACCAATTACAAAACCCATTTGATCTTTTAAGAGCTAACAGGAGATTTAGCCTGAGACTAGAACTTGACTGAAGTAAAAACCAGAAAGTGGTGTTCCTCCAGTACTAGGGTTGGGAATCACTGCTCTAGAAAAGGAAATTAAAACTGCTTTTCTACAGGTTTGATTAAAACTGTACACTATGATTTTTTTCATAATTTAATGATTTGCAAGATGAAATTGATGTAATTGAGATGCTTTCTATGTTGCAACATAATTTAGCATGCATATGACATTTGTCCATATGCTTGCAATTTATTTTGTCTGATATGTAAAAATGAACAGATTTCATGATTTGTGTCCGTAAAATGTCACTTGTGCCTAAGGCAACAGGTGGAATTAGTTTGATTCCGCAAAGATTCCATGTCAGTTTTGATCTTACTTGGTCACCTGCATTAGGTTTGTTTTTTTTTTTAATTTAGAGTTCCCCACTTACTGTCCCGTGTCCTGTTATGAATACTGTATTAAACAGCAGAGAGGTGACAAGGACAATCCTTGTTGGCATGGATTTCTTTTGGATGCTCTGTTTTCCTCTCGCAATCCAAAGATATGCTAGTAGGTAAGTTGGCATCTGTGAAAATTAGGTCTGGTGTGAGTGTGTGCATGTTTGTGTCTGCGTGTTCCCCACGATTCAGGGTATGTCCTGCCCTGTGCCTATTGCTTGATGGGATGGGCTCCAGCTCCCCCGCAACCCTGTATTACACAAAGAGGTTAGAAAATAGATGAACGTGTGTAGTATTATGCTGTATGTGACAGTGGGATGCTGTGACCTCTTAATGTATTGTCTTGCGTATCTAATGTAATACAATTGGATAATAGAAAATGACTCATTTCTTCATCACAAACTGTTTTGTCTCCTGAAATCACAATACCTGAAGCACAAATACCTATTACACTAAGTGCAATTATCATTTGGAAGTTACAGTATAATTATTGCCATTTGGATCTCGAAACATTTGCAAAGCTAATAACATTTGTAATACTTCTGTGCCTTGCAGAGTGGCACAGTTTTGCGATAATTAGCACTCCTGTTTAATTCCAGGCTGGGATCCTGTCTGTATGGAGCGTGCATGTTACTCTGTGTTTGGGTGTCCTAGTGCACATGTGCCTTTCAATGACTTTGTGTCCTGTCCTGAGTGCAGTCCCACCATGTGCACTATGCTTCCAGGGAAGCCTCCAAGTGGCCATGAAACTTGTCAGGAATAAGTAGCTTCCTTGTAATGGATGGACTTTTGCCATTGGAATTACTTTACCTTTGTATAAAAGTAATGACTGAGTATTGCAGTCTGCATTGGATTAACCAGAACTGTATGCTTATGAATTTGAAAATTACTTTTCCAGGCAGCCCTCAAATTCTTGGCAAATGGAAGTGACTGTCCTCTTTACGCTATCTGTGCATTAATTTTTAATTTTGCATTGCAATTAATTATGATATTATTTATTAAAGACTTAATCCGCTCCTAAGGTTGTCTTAATTGGTATACATTTTCTATTAAAAGCTTGCAATACGTACTGTATACTTATGGAAAATGGCTCCTATCAGTTACTTTGCAAAGATAACTTACTATATTTTTTTATGTGTGTTTATGTTTGCCAAAACTGACTGATAGCAAAGATAGCATCATCACAGACTACTTCTCAAAGAGGTTAGAGTTCTGTGAATCTTTACTTTTCTGTGCCTTAAAGTAGTAACAGGATCGTACTGAAATATTTGGAATCTCCTGGAAATAAAATGTTTTTGCATCCCGGAGAGACATTTAAATTTGGCAGAGGTACAATCCAGCAAATGTGAACTCGCAGTAAATATATCATGATCAGTCCAGGCTATGACAGTAATTTTTCACGGTTTTAGATCTCAGCATGACAAGGAAAAGGTATCTGAAAACAACACAAATATAAATAGGTCTGTAAATACCGTAACTTTCATGAGCATACAGTACATTGTTAATGAGTTGGCAGGCAGTTTGCTGACTCATTGCAATGTGTTGCACCTTTCCTTGGTCTTTTCTATTGCTGTCAATTCCTCTGCTTGGCAGAGCAAAGATTACTGAAAATGAGAACGTTGTTTCCTAATGGCAGGCTCAAACATGAGATCCTGTCCTGCCATAGGAAAAGGAGAGACGTTTCTGAACATTATAAGGGCAATTAATGGGCCTAGAAACTATGATGATGGGGTAAGGGAGTAGATACCCATCTGGCAACTTGAATACTATTTTATTAAATACCAAACTGTCATAGACTTTCTAACATCATACCGTTTTGTTTTGTATAATGCCTGTATTTCTCAAATGTATTTTGGAATCTTGTGACAATATACATTTCTATCAGGCATCGTAGTCCTCTACCACATTTTTGACCATGTTAACTACATAACAAGGTCCCCTTCTGGTCCCTAGAAAGCAGTATGAACTTTGCTGAGATGTTAAATGGAGAAAGCTGAGAGGTGGGTGAACATTGGCTCACTCAGAAATTATTTCGAAGCCCCACAGAGTACAGCTCCAGCATAAAACATTACTGAAATTGAACTGGGAAAACATTAATAGTGCAATCTCATATGTAATTTAAATAGTAGAGCAGCAAACATTCAATTGCCACCTGGAATTTAAATGTATTGCACCTTGGGGTTATTGGAATGTGTACTTCCAATGTGGTTATGCTTTTAATGTTTCAAATTAAGCAGTTATGCAAATGACTGATTCATTTGTATTGTGAAGCACCATTTATTTTAATAGCTGTTTTTTTTTTAATTGGATAATCCGCATGAATTGAAACAATTTTTGTGTTCACAGGGTACATGGTCTAATACTATCATTTGAAGCCTAAACTAAAACCCAGATTCATTTTTGTAATTAGGAAAGTAATTGTTTCCATGTCACAAGGTTGAATTTGTCTTGCATTATTTAATAAGGAGCCTGAACACGGTCAGTTGTATCAAGGTGTGCTCATATTTTGCAGAGCTGGCACGCAATGATTCATGTCAGCCTCCCTGGACTGTTTAATCAATAGGACCTTTAAGTCGAACTCCTATGTTTCCACTGGGATCTTTATTTGCTTTTCGAATGTCATTGGTTATGACATTTAATGGCCTGAATAGTGATTTCAGACCAGGAAATAATATCTGGGACACAGAATGCTAAATATTAAATATTTAAAGTGCGGGGAAATTGAGCTTCAGACCATGGAATATGACAAATAAGGTAGAACATAAAAATGATAATCCACTGAAATCCTTGGTTAAATTTGATGTTTTTCTTTATATTGTACGTTAACTGTTTTGCATGTGCTCACTTTGAAAAACCTGAAATATACTAAAATGCACAATTCTAAAATGTTGTTAAATTTAAATGCATTATAAGGCACAAACCATGTTGCATGCTAATGAAGGCAAATCCAAATAAACATTTTGTTGAGTCTGGTTTTGGCTAAATTGATTCACTGCAAGTAAAATATATTTCATTTGATAGCAATGTATTGAGAAATTGTTTGAAGTTATTTTTTTCCCCAAGTTTTAAATTGAACTACATTTAAATTTCAACATGAAATTACTAAACAGAGACAGCAGTAAGAACTAGAATTGTCATTTTTAGCTATTTTTAATTAAACTGTTTTAGCCAGACTTTTGTTTATTCTCACATTCTTAATTCTGTGGTATATTAAATTATTCACATTTTAAATAAATTACTTTTCAAACATTATATATATATAGCAATTAAATAGAAACATTCAATGATGTTTAGAATAAAATAAATTTGATGATTTTATTTATTTGGAAAGTTATTTTGAGAAGCATTTGCTTAATTCTATGCACTTGTGGGGATGTTAAGTTTCAAAAGAAACGGTTGGTCTTGAGGGGTTTAAAATGCACACTATTCATCAGGCGTGAATAGTGAAGTAATTTAATTGAGTTTAGAATAAAATAAATTTGATGATTTTATTTATTTGGAAAGTTATTTTGAGAAACATTTGCTTAATTCTATGCACTTGTGGGGATGTTAAGTTTCAAAAGAAGTGGTTGGTCTTGAGGGGTTTAAAATGCTCACTATTCATCAGGTGTGAATAGTGAAGTAATTTAATTGAGTTTATCGATATGGTGATTGAAGGCACTGCTGAAGGGCATAGTGAATCCACAATAGTGCTTCACAAATACACAAAGGAAGAAAGACTGACCTGTAAATTAAGCTTAATTATCAACTTATAGTGTTTGCCCTAGGCCTTTATTGGGAGGACCTAACAGCATTTTGATTGCAATTTTTGCCATTTGTACAATTACTGACATTTTTTACTCTTCACTGTGGAGCCTGTGATGAATATAAAGTGGATAATGCCTTTTACACTAGAAGAACTTACGTTTTTAGCATGTCTCATTTTGTGCCCATTAATTATATATTATAAAGGGAAAAACAAGGTAATATAAGTAAATTCCTGGGTTTATAAATTTTCATTTAGGGATCCTTTGGAACATGTGCAGTGTTTCAACATTTGTACAACTTTTAAAGTCAGGTATGTTTTCTGTGTTGGTTTGCTTTACTATGTGTTCATTTGAAAGGAAAATATACAGTATAAAAAGAAGATGCAACACCAGAGTCTCCTGTACGTTCAGTGTTCATTAGTATAATTATTTGCCTTTAACAGACATCAATGTCTATTATAATTTCTAGAACGTCACCAAGCATAATGCAATTCACAAGCTAGTCCTGTCAATACTTTATCATTCCTTTTGAAAGAAATAACCTTTCAATTAATAAAGAGGAAACTGAATTGCACTGAACCAGTTTAGATTGTTTCTTGAAAACAACAACAACAAAAAAATCAAAGTCAGGAATACATTAAAAATGAACTAACTAAATAGATATTGTAGTTTTACAGTTTAGACTGTGCACCAGCCAAGTGGTGTTTGTTTCATTTCTTCCCAGATCGGTTAATTTAGCTCTCAAACATTTTGCCCCTGCTTTAATGTGCGTTTCACTTTATGGTGTAAATTAAATACCTTTAAAGGTTGAAAGCATAGAAAGATTTTCTGCTAAAGGTTGTTCGTTTTCTCACTCTTAAAGAATGACTGTGATTTTTACTGATTAATTTAGTATTACAGGTATTTAAGATCCTAAATAGACTTGGTGCTCTTTTTGCACTTTTGCTCCATTTGTGTGTGCTGGCAGTAAGCTAAATCATTAGCATGCTATGCAGTGTGACCTCTAAAATTTCCAATTTCATTTCAGTTAGATTGATGAAAGTATGTTGTGGTCCTCAGATTTTTATATTCTCTCTTTGCTCAAGTGCACTCACTTATAAGTATGTCTTCCATTATCAAAGTGATATTCCATGTGAAGAATTTACTTCAGACTGGCTCTAACTCCTTACCTGTGTTTGAGTACCATTTTGAATCATTTCTCCTTAAGGTGGAATCAAATATTTATTGATGGTTGCTTTATTGATGATGATTTAGTCTTGCTTGCTTTGCTAGGTTTTGTACAAAAGCAAGCTACTGGTTTGTCCATTCCAGTTTAAAGAAAGTGAGAGATCTGTCATTTTACAGTATGGACAGTCACAAGAAGTTACAAAAGAAACCCATTACCAGGTTAATTAAAAAATGAATTAAGATCTCATCTCTCTGCCAAGTAGAAAGTACAAATAAACATAGGTCTTCTGAGCAAATGTCATTCAGAAATTTGAATTGCCTTTCAAACAGGAAATAGCTGAAGGAAACACAGAAGTGTTTGTGTAGTTTTCTAGGCTTACTGGTGGTCTTTAAAGCAGTAATGCTAATATCGAAGCTACTGTCTTTTGTGCAAATTTGGACACAGGAAGAGCTCTCAAACCTGGTCCTGGCAGGAGTCACATTCCTGCTGGACCAGTTGTACCTTTTCCCCAGGTAGTGATGATTGAAGGTTATGTTCCTGAACAGTGCTTTTATATCCAATATTATTTGAATGCAAAAAAAAAATACAAACAGTGTACAGTATTTACTGTTGGCAATGAGGTTCCCCATTTCATTTCAGCACTGATTATGGTCTTTAAAAACTATTGCACAGTTCTGATGTATTGGGTCACAGTGATGCACTGCACTGCTTCACAACACACAACAGTAAGGTTGGTTCAGGCTTCTCAAGCTTCCCATCAAGCTAACTTTGTCAAACCATTTATTGTTTTTTTAATCGCTTTTAATGTCATGAATGAGTAAATGGAAGACTAATTTGTTCTACTCAATGTCATTTTGAATATCTGTGCACATAAATTGTAAATTGTATTTGCGACAGTAAACGCATACTGCTTTGTGGTAGATTTACACTAAAGAAGGTTTTTATTCATAGAGACCTCTTGGAGCGTCTGTCTAGTCTTCTGTTATCAAAAAAGCAACAGATTCCACATCAGCAATGTTATTTATGCTCTCTCATTTATAGCTTGTTAAAACCCTGACAGGAACCAAAAATATAAATTAAAAAACATAGCAGAAAACATAGGATATGAAAATGATTTAGAAGTGGAAGTTAATTACAGTGCAGCAGATGTAATTACATCTTTTAAACAGAGCTGTTAAGAAGGATCCATTTAGATCTGTTCTGTAGTGTATTTGGTATGAATGGCCCCTTAATTAACTGGAAATTGGATGAATTTGATGATTATGAAGCTTTGCTGTAACATCATACGATATTTCAGTGCTATGGCTTGGAAGATTAAATGGTTGTAAATAGGTGCTATAAACAGAATAGTTTTAGTTTTTTCTTTCTCTGTAATGATTACCTGAGGTCTGAATGTGAACTGCAGAGTGACAGAGAAGGTGTGTCTTGCTCTGAACCCTGTAGTGTAATGGTCACTCACCTGCAGTCCATCTGCCATGGTGAAGCTGAATAGCTTCTCCCGTCACTGTTGCTCCCAATAACATTTCCATTAGCTCCTGCAGTATTAGACAGGTGAGTTGTACGGTATGCAAATCCTAGAGCCTGAGCAGTTTTGATAGTTTGTATTATTTTAAACCTAAATCGCAGTGCATAAGTGGAAGGGAAGGTAAAGTTGTGACTTGAGAAGAATAAATGTGCATTCATAGACTAGTGAGTTGGTGTGTAGTTTGCAGCAATCAGAACTTCACTAGGGGTAATAAGTCGGTCTGTTTCACTCTGTGGGGTTGAACTCCATTATAGCAGGTTGTATTTTTAACATATTTGTCTTTTTTCATGTCTGTCTTTGCTTTTTCTTATAAGGGAAGCTTTTATATACATGTAAAAGCTTCAGGTGGTTGCTAGATTACTGGTCATATCCTAGGAGCAGTGCATTTTAAGAACTTGGGTTTCTACCTGCATTAAACCTATGCATGATCAGCGCAATAAAATACTGTGCTGTTCTCTGTTATCAGCTGAGCATTATCGTGGAAACTGCAGCCCAGACTCCTTACATTGCTCCCTTTTCAAAGGTTAAATTGTCTTTATGTTGTTCTATTGATCTTTTTATTTTTTATTGATCTTTTTCACAAAAATCACTTTTCATGTGGTTTCAAAAGGGTTATTTTCAAAGGTTTTACAGAACCTTTGTTAGTACTGTGCAGTGTCACTGGCATGCTTCATTTTTTTAGATTTCGTAGTTTAATTCTAAGGCCAAATTTCTAATGCAGCCAATTATAAAAGCTCCACATAACGTCAGATAAAAAGATAAGTGGGACATCAGCTCAAGTGCATTAGTAGATGAAATCTGGTTCTGACATCAATGCCACATAAAAGCCTCTACACAATGCCCTAAAATAGAATATGTCAAGGCAAGGAAGCTGTGGCAGATGCAAAACTCTAAAGCATCAGTTACACATACTGAAGTAATTAGTAAAATGAAGAAACAGACTGCATTTCCAGGCATCACAGAAATGCTTTTAATTAGGAGTTTCTCGTTTTGACAGTCTTTTAATTTGTAGATATCAAACTGGCCTGAAAACATGGTTCTGCTGCAAGGAGAGCTAAAAGCAGCCTTCTCCTTGCAGCTAAACTGTTTTTGCTGCAGTTCCCATATGTTAGAATTGGTTTATTCTACCTTCCTTTGTGTTTAAAAACTAAAGATTCAGAGGGCTGTTGTATTGTAATTACAGGTTGAATTAAAACAAAACATAATTATATTTTTTCATTTTTTTTTTCCATTAAGCAAAAGTAAACTAATAAAGGTCATTCCTTTTGTAGATGCTTCAGCATTAGTTTAGAGGTTTTGCTTTATACCACAGACAATCCTAAATCATAGGCCAAAAGGGAATATTAATGGCACATATATTACATTAAATTTTTCTACAGAAAGTCTGTTTTCTCAACAAGATTCTTACTGAAAGTACTCTGTATACCTGTTACAAAACAGCAGAGAAAGTGATATGATGTCCTTGACAAATTCACAGTTTAGGTGGGTACATAAGTTGAGGTAATACCATCTGAAGACATTCAGACACCCAAAGAAGGCTCCACAGCCAAAAAATGTTGTGTTTTCTTTCTTGTCTTTTCAGCATGGAATAAACCTATGACTTGTTCAATCTGAAGACAGGTTGGTATAGTTTGCAGTAAAAGAAAATTCCCTTCAAAATTATAAATCTGTACTAACACCAATACTAAATCCCAGTGGCAAAGTTTAAAATCCCACAGGAAATGAAGATTTGTAGTAAATCCCTTAAGGGGTGTTTATGTCTGCCACATTATTTCAGTCACCAGTACAATATATCTTTCTGTTTATATCCATCTTGAATTAATGGTCTTGTAAAATCCATCCTTTAAACCCAGAACTTAATTCTAAGTGATAAAAAAAATCAAAATGTTGGGGGGAAAAAAGCAAAATCTCTGCTCTGTGGACTGTAATCCTTAAATCTCCTTAACCTCTTTGAAATCCCTCACACTGAGCAAGCTATAGGCCGCCAAGCTGCCGTAAAGCTGTATGTGAGGTTCACATCTGTTACTTTAGCTGTTTGCCAACATTTCTGTCTACAATGGCGTAGCCCCAGCAGAACTTTTGAAATCTTTTGAGCCCAATTTTGCAAATCTGCCAAGTTTTTTAATATAACATCCGTACTCCATGTGGAGCACGTTTATTAATTTTCTGAAATCTTAGTTCTGGGATAGTGAGGCTAAAGACGGCTTTGCAGCTGCTTGTGTTATAGTAGAGTAGTCGTGTCTAAATTTTTGTTGATCCAGACATTATAATAAACACTTAAGAGCATGTCAAATTCATCTCATTTGGTATAAGTATCCTGATTTCGCAAAACAAAAAGGCTGTAGTATAATACACAGGATGCAATCGCTTTTTTAAAAAACAAGTTAACATAAAATATAAGTTGTAATCTTATTTTTCTGATATGGGGGATTTGATCAAGTTAAAAATTGTTTCAAGCAACACACCAAGCTGTCTTCATGCCATCTGAGTTTGTCTGCTCCTTTAGCTGTTGACAGATTCAACTCTCATAATCTTTGCTACTGTCACTATAGTCTGTGCTGTCAGCCCCTTCAAGGAAACCGTTCTAGACTTGACTTCATGCAGGTTCCAATCTGCTGATGCAGTGCATCAATTGCACCTGACAACTGTTGCGTCTGTATGACACGCAGAGTTCCCAGCCTGTCACAGATTCCACTCTGGTGCAGTGTGACTTATCTCGTTTGACAGTTGACAAAGATTTGATGGGGGAAAAAAAGAGAGCCTAGTTGCTATTTTGTTATACGTCTGGTTTTGTTCTTTTAACTGAACACTTAACAACTAAATACATTTGCAGATATTAGAGATACATTTCTCCGGAGTACAGTATAGATGTGATGACCTTGTTTCTGAACTGCATAATTTTCTAAACAAATCCTAATAATTGCATGATTAAGGAAGGAAATGTGTTCCCATGACAGCTGTATTTCAGAATCTAAGATTTGCTGAAGTATAAAAACCTTAGTTCATGTTCCCTAGCTGTCCATTCTTCACAATTATTTGCATTTGTGACAGACTGAATCCAAATTGGTTTAAGGTTTAAAAAAGAAAGTTGAAATACTGCATTTTGAGGCTGACTGAATGTGTGAAATTTATTATTTAAATATACTTTATTATTTTTATTTTTTAATTTAATTCATTGGTTTTATAGTCAAATACTGTTGCATGTCTACTTACTGAACATTGTTACAGATGCATGTTCTTGAAAGATCTGTTGCAGACAAGGCTATAGTCAGTACTGTCACTTTGGTTTTTGTATGGTTTTAGGACATCATTGCTTATGTTTAAACTTTGTTTTTTACCAAATATACCAGGATACTGAAGAAGTATTGGAAAGTTTACCACTTATTGGGTAGGTTCCTTTTCAGTGTGTAGGATCTACTTGTGTGCCTTGTGTAGAATTACAAATGCATCACTTACACTTAAGCAATATTTATTTTATGTTACTGTTCATTCTGCACTGGACTAGCAGATGAATCTGACCAGTTTTTATCAATTTAGATAAAGAAATTTATCAGGGAAATAGATCCTACTAGTGCCAGTATGGTAGTTCTTTATATGCTATAAGATATAATTGGTATTGGATTGGATGGTTTTGTGCATAATAGCAATGTAAAATGTCACAGCTGCAGACAAGTTAACAAAATACTGCAGTTACAATTTTCACTTTTTGCAGCTGGTGTATTTATAATATGCATATTTTATCACAAAAATGTGATTATATTAAATTAGTTTCTTTCCTTTACGAGATACAGGTGCTTCTTAGAGTGTGTTGCTCTAAGAAAAAACACAATCTGTCTTGTAATTAAAACACTAAACAAACACAATCTGTATCAATTTATGTCCCTGTCCAGTCAGGAAAGACATGTTACAGAGTGCAAGGAAATTTCAGAAAGCCCCAGGAGGCAAGTTGATAAAATGGCTTATTTCTTCGTAATTAGACCTACAAAAAAAGATAATCTACTGATGACAGAGACATTTAATTTGAACAGGGAAGCATTACGAGCTGAGAATGTAAGAATGCTTTCCCTTTTATTTTTACATGTTTCTGTGTTCTCTGCCACAAATGAAACCCCATTTACAACATATACAAGCTGGAGTGTGTATGGGTGACGAGAGTGTGCACAAGGAGAAAGAAAAGACAAACTAGAAGAGCTGTAATCCATCTGGTCAGATGTCCCTGCCCCTGTGGGGTAGTATAATTAAAAGCTCAACACAAACTGGAGGCTTACTCTAGGATTCAATTTGATGTTGAAATAAAAGGAGCCTGCATGCAGTGGCTGTGAATGGCAGCAAGTGGAGACCCATGATGTACCTTGTTCTTTTTGCATGGGGGACAGGCAGAGCTCCAGCAATGGTTACCAGCTGCACATGACAGGTCTGTATGTCATACAACCTGGAGTCTTTCTTCTCTTGTCCTTGGCTGCTACTGCATCACAAATAGAACATGATTTCCTCCATATATTGAACTTGGTCTAAATGGGGAAATTATAAACATGCTTGGGCATGCCTTTTTATGGCAGATTCACATTAAGATTTTAAAGAATTGACCTTATTAATCAGTTCTGATCTTTATTCTGTTATTTACTTGTTTGATACTGAACCACAAAGTGGTTTTGTAGTACACAGCATTCTATTTATTTGAGGTTTGTAGTGAAGGCAAATATGGATTGTTCCCATTGTCCCCATACTTTCTCAGCTCCTGTACAGCAGCCTACCTCGATTTCCATTGCCTGGGTTAGGTTTTTCCATCTTTAGATTTAGTTCAGAGAAGAGTGTGAAATCATTTGATAATGTGGGTGATAAAATAATTTATGTAAATGTCCTAGTAGAGACATTTTAATGCATTAACACCCCTTTCAACACAAACTTTCATGTTTGAATGTGGAATTTAAATGGATCAAAATTGTTTATTTTCTCATTAGCAGCAATTAAAGGAATGGTATTATATGGATAAAATGATTGTAATAATAAAAATGATTACAACATCTAATAACATTATACAAGATAATATGTTAAACATACAATGTCACACTTTGTTCATCTGATTAGAAATCGAGAGGTCAAAGACAAACATATGTATTTTATCCCCATCACAATGTAGGGACTAAACCAAACAAAAAAGAAAGAATGCATACCTGCCAAACAATTAAGAAATAAAATAACTCTAAGGTATGTGCAAATTATATACTCCCTGAGTGAGGATTGGATCTTTGTTTTAAGTAAGATGTTCACACAATTTTTTTCTAGAAAAGTTCTGTATTGTTGCTTTCACGTTTCACATGAATGAAGCTTAATTATTTGCTTCTTCAAAACAGTATCCATCAAAGCCAGATTTAAGATACGGAAGGTACAAAATTACTTAATGTTACTGAAACTACCTTTCTGACATCCACCAAAATAAATGCCTCCCTTACTTGGTGACTTTAAAATGGCAGAATCGCATTTATGGTAAGACTGTGCTTTGACATTCAAACAAGGTTAGTGAATCCATTGTGGGAAGCAGAAGGTCTTTTGTATTCCTGCCGACAGGGTAGATGATATCTGATTGCTTTACAAACACCCGACCTGACAGGCAGTTCAAATGGAGATTATCCAATCTCAGATGGTTTAGAAGAACATAAGAAAAGTTACAAACATAAGGAGGCAATTTCACCCATTTGTCTCATTTGGTAGTTTGTAGGTAATTGATCCAAGGATCTCATCCAACTGTTTCTTGAAGGAAGGAGAGCTAATTGTGACACAGCAGCCAGTTACTCTACCATCATCACATCTTCCTGCACTGGTTGCTGTAGAAACCAATCACCTGGAGACGGTTTTCGACCATACCCGTTCCAGGAGCCTTTCAACATAAATACTCAGACCCAAAAGAGCTCAGGGCTCTGTGATTGAATTTTTACTCTGAGCACTTTGAGTTTTGCTCCTTCATTTTTCTAGTTTTGTTCTTGCCTTGGTCCCGTTTCCCTAGTGATGTCTTTCTTGGATTCCTGACCTCAGCTTTGTTTTCCAATTTTGTTCCCTGTTGCCCCAGGTCAATTTGTTTCCTTGACATGGAACATATAAACAAAGGTATTTATAGTGCCTATAAAAGGCCATACCTGTAGATTTATTATGGTTTTGTTATTACTCTGGCCGGTCTTAGTTTCAGACAATCATTATCATTCACATCATATATGAATCGAGAGGTGTAAAGTGGACATTGAAGAGCTGCATTTGTAAAGTTCAGGTGATGCAGTTGAGAGATGATACTGGCTACCTGGAGAGAACACAAAGATCGCTTCAAGGAGGTGTTGAGTGTCAGTTCATTATTTCCATGGTCTTTCATGTATGAACATCACAGCTTAAAAACTTAATAATGGGTAATAATAGATTTAATTAACATCCAGGAGATTAAGCAACTGTAGGAATGGAGGTAATGCAGCTGCTTTGGGAGAGTCCTTCAACATTACAGATCCAACAGAACCCTTCACCAAGTGGTTGCAATGAAGCACTTAAGGCTGAAAAGTTAAGGTTGGTGCCTCGTATGTGCTCATCTGTTTGTCAAGAACATGGTATAGCATGACTCATCTGACCACATCACATTTCTTCTCTAATCAGTAGTTTATTACTCTTGGTCTTTGCACCACTGAACTTGAAAATGTGCATTACCAAGTGTGATGAGTGGTTTGTGCACTTCAACTATGGTATCACGCTCTGTGGAGTTCACAGCAGTCCATTTTTGATTAAAGTAGCTGCTTGTGCCGCACTGAAATTTGCAGTCGATTAATCAGGAGTTGCTCTCCTGTTTTGTCCTGACTTTGAATTAATGCACAATATCACAATTTTGGAGTATGTGCATCGAACCCTTCAGATGTTATCCTTTGCTGATGATATCTTTCTCTCAGACTTCTGTACTGACATCACATTAGACATCTTTGCTCATGAAACATCAGCAAGCTGATCTGTCTTGGTCACAGAAGCTCCTGTCAAACACACCTCAACAATCTGTAGCCATATTATCCATAATTATAGGCAGCCAAATCTGTCCAGCATTTCTATTCATGATCTATATATATCACCCTGCAACTTGCCACTGAAGCTAAGCAGGTATGAGCCTTGCCAGTACCTGGATGTGCCTTCAATCGGATGAGATGTAAAATCAAGGTTCTGACTCTGTGGTCATTAAAAATCCCAGCATGTTTCTCGAAAACAGTAGGGGTGTTAGGGGCGTTACCCTGGTGTCCTGGCCAAAATTCCCATTGGCCTTTACTAATAATGGCCTCCTAATAATCCCCATCTATGAATTGACTTCATCACTGTTCTCCTCCACACTGATAGCTGGTGTGTGGTGAGCATTATGGCTGTGGTTGCATCATCCAGGTGGGTGCTGCACATTGGTGGTGGTGGAGGGGGAGTCCCCATTACCTGTAAAGAGCTTTGAGTGGAGTGTCCAGTGATCTGGCTGTGTGCTATGCAGCTCATCAAATATTAAAGTTTGACACAAAAAATAAAGTTTTATATCTATATAAAGCACACAGTTGAAAGTGTGGTTGCTGTTAATTTTTATTAAAACATATTTTCTACTTATAAGTGAAGCAATTAAACAGCACTGAGCTAAAGCTGTAAAACTATGACCAGTGAGGCTTGGGGAGTTCTAAAAGCATTATGGAGTGTTTGCTGCAATGGATTGTCAGTCACAATATGCCTGTTTATCAGGAAACATTACATTACAGGAGGAAAAAAATGATATTCCAGTCCAGTCGTACAAAAGAGTTAAGGCCTCATTTAAAAAACCATTGTGCTTTCTACTGTAATTATCTGCTGAGGTTTGTAGTCTGTCCTAAAATGTTTTAATCTTCCCATTTAATTAATTGACCTTTATGAATCCATTTACTTTTTTCAGCATATTAATAAAAATGGTGGTATCTCATTGCAAACAGAAAGTTCATGCAAGTAATTTGAATGGAAAAGAAATCTGCCTGCTGTTTCTCTATAATTGAAAGGGCTATCAGATAGCACGGTGGTGAACACAGTTGTTCACAGACATGAAAACCTTTTAGAAGCTGTAATGTTACGAAGGGCTAAATCTTTGCAAGTTAATTCTTTAAAATACTCTGTTGGGCTGCATGGACTGGCTGCACTTCATGCATGCCATCAGGAGAACTTTTTTTTTCCCCTTTCAGAATGGTTTCAAACATTTGATATTTTAATGGATAATTAAATTAAGTGCTAATTAAGTTTTCAAAAAATCTGTAATTTGCCTATCTAAATTTCAAGATGATACACTACAAAGGGGTCTACTTGGAGGAAATCTTGTTCCTTTCTCCTTCTTGTTGGGGAAAGTCCAGAGGTTCTGTCGTTTTGGGAAACAGATGCTTTCCTTTATTTGATAACAATTGAGTGTATCCCGTTTTCCACAGCTACTTTTATTGAATAGTCTTTTACAAAAACAAATCTAACTGGGAGGTTCCACGCCAGCCAACAAAATGATAGTGTAGCATGCTAAGGATAATTTCTCTCACTCAAAGTAACCTAAACTGGATTGCACCTGGCCAGTTCAACTCTACTGTTGGTCTCAGTTGTGTTTTTTGGCTAGGCTACATGCTAGCAAGTCATCAGAACTTGAGCGAATGCGTTTACCGTTCAAGCCTTGTTTGCCAGTGTTGTAGATGACTCAGATTAAATTAGCATATCACAAAACAGGATTCATATTACTTTCCCATTGTTTGTATGTTCAGCTCTTTTATACATACCTGTTTAATTATTTTTTTCATCTTTCTGTTTCTTAGGTGACTCTTTTACCCAGTTTAGATTTTCTGAAGAAAAAGAATGGGAGGTTGATGCTTTAGCTAACAATCAGGTAAATTGCTTTCACTGGGTCCTTTTTTCTATTATGCACACATATCAGAAAATATCAGAAATCTGCTCATCAGCAGCTTCTCATGCAGTGGAAGCATCTCATAAAAGTGTCGGCAGTAATAACCTATCTGCTCTAATGATTTTCAGCAGTACCAGAAACAAATTTACAAAACTGTCTTCTGAGTTCATATAGTGATAGAGGGCTGTTGAAAGAACTATGTTATCATTTTATATGTACTGTAGCAGCTGCTGATGCTTTGCTGCTTTAATGCCCTTTGCACACTAAAAAACATTTTTAAATCCGTGTTTTTTAAATCCAAGTCAAAAGAGATTTATGGACTTGTTGCATGTTTTAGTATTAAATAATTATGACCCCTGAATTAAGATTAATTGTTTTCTGTAAGTTATATTGAGTTAATTAACTCATTTTGTTTGATCAAAAGCCATATTCTGCATGCAAAGCTGTGTTTTTTTTTTCATGGAATGTAAGTTAATAAACTTATGGATCATTATAAGGAAACAAGATTTTACTTGATTACTTTGATACTTAGTGGTATGAAATAAACTGTGATTTCATTTTGAAATCTTTTATACACAGATTCTGTCAAAACCTTTGGAAATGTTTAATGCTAAAAAAACAACTGCAGTGTTGTCACTTCCTCTTCAGTAGTGAATTAAACAGTTTATTAGAATGTCTCATATCCATCTTTTTATTGCAAGGCATTTCTTTGATTGACTCTGGGGCTCCGGGAAATCTAATGTGTGTAGAGGATTCATTTCACAGCTTGCTTCTGGAAGTGGAAAGAAAATATGGCAGGGGCTTTTGAAAAAGAAAACATTCATCATAGTTTACTTACTGTACTGTATGTAGACATCCATATTTGCACATCAGTATGGTATGGCTACTTTTTTGACTGATTCAGGGAAGACTATTGATTTCTGACTTGGAAACAAAGTTTTAATGCACTTTTGCAGTCATGCGCACAATTTATGTAATACATATTTCCTATATAGGTTGAATGAAAGTATCTGTCATTTTTAAATGTTTTCTTCCTATCTATCAAAATATATAGATTGTATGCTAAGTAAAAGGAACAGCAGCATATTTGAATAACGACTGGGACTAGCAGTTTATATTCTGTGATATATCTTTCATGTTTATGCATCAGTAACTTACATCCCTGTATGGATGCTACTGTATGAGAGAGAGTGCTTTACAGGAGTAAACTTACCTGTCAATATTGCATGTTAATCCATCCTCTATACATTGCAGATGTCAGCTTTCTTTGTGGACTCGCAGTTATTAGCCCAGTCACTTCAAGCTCTTCCTCTTCATGTAAGGCTAAATGTGGAAGCAGAATTGGTCCAGGTATGCAACATTTTTTTCAAGTACTGTTTTTATCTCTCCACTTTATCCATCCTGAAATTAATTTATTACTTTACTAATTATGTCAAAGCTTACCAGTAGATTTTGGTCAATCAGGAGTTCAGTTCCTTATGGAGAATCCTCTATCAAACAACAGATTCTTTTTTACTCTAATTCACAGTAAATTTGAAGAAAGCCATGTGCTCCAATACAATCTGTCAATATTTCCCTCTATTAATAGTCTTAATGTATGTAACCCATCTCCTGTAAAGGTCAATAATGGAAATTGGGTTTTTAACATTCCACCATTGTCCATCATATATTTCAGTTATATGTTAATATGTTAATATGACTACTAGATTAACATCTTTTTTTATTTGATGAAAACTATGCTTATTTTTTCCATACTTAAACCTTTACATTTCTCCATGTTACCTTTCCTAGAAGTTGAATTGTTTTGCTGGTACACTGATGGCAATATAAGATTTAGTGAAGACCCATAGAATCTGTTGTGTTCTGATTGAATTTTTTTTCCATGAGAAATCTAACATTTCAGTCTACCGTAGGGCATGCGGGTCAGAATACTGTTCTTCTAGTAATTGATACCGTTATATTCCAGAAGGCACTAAAATTTAGATTGCTCAGAGAGAAAAGCACTCACTCTGCTTTATCCTAGATGTGCTTTGAAGTGTGTAAATGTCACTTTGTTGACAACTGTATTTGTGAAAAACAGGTACCAGTATGCTGTGATGATTACATACAAGAAGGTTCACATCTGAGGGCAGCCTCAATTAGCTGTGATTCTAGCTATCCGTTGACAATTCAGTACTAACAACTGAGGCTATCTGAACAATAGATGCAGCTACATACTGGTGGCATTTGTAGATATTCAATCCCTCACGATCGGCTGTGCTTCTGTTCCCAAGAAGTTGAGTTATATGCAGTAAAACCCCAATATTCACAAGAAAATGCTTTCGTACACAAAGAGATGTGGCTATCTGGAACATGCATCCCAGTGAGGTAGTTGAGTTTACACTTTTAAGAAAAGAACTGGATGCTCTTTTAGTTTCATGAGGTTACTAGATCGCCAAAAAAAAAAACTATGGGCTGAATGGCCTCCTGTTATTCATACCATTTCTTAGTCTCTGTATATTAGACCACATTCTAATATAGTCTTCTCCTGGAGTTTTCTTTTTGTAAACACATGGATGAAGACCTCTTGTCCACTTTTCTCGGAATATGTTGTTGTTTGGTTTTAGGTATCTGCTCCGGCAGAGCTCCCTGTGACAATCATGAAGAACAAACAGGACTTCAGCCTCACTGGTCAGTTTGGAGTTCCCACTGCCATAAAGCCAGCACCCACGTGTGCTTCCTCTGCGAACACTCCTGTACCCCTCTCTGAGTCTATGGATGGGAAGCCTCTGAGAGCCACAGCCCCTCAGATGTCTGTTAGCGCAGCCCAGCCCCCAGCAGATGACCTGGACGAGGAACTTGACCTGCTACTTAGTCTAGATCCTCATGTTCCAGCTGCTATAGATAGTGTTCCTTCACAAATTAATGACCTGAATAAGGACGACATGAAAGCACCTTCCCCAGTTCTAAGTAAGCATTTGTTGTGATCCTATGCAGTGTTTTGCTTGTGTATATTTTTAATATAATGTAGACAGTATTTTGCCGTCTCACATTTTTAATGCATAACATTAGCCGTATTTGAAGGAGATACCGCACACAAATTTTGGTTCAGAACCTACTAAAGCATTTCTGGTGATATAGCTCTGTTTGTACACCAAGAAACATGAAATAATATAAGCCATTTTAAAGAAAACATTGGAGGTTAGACATAAGATTTTAGTTTCCTGAAGAAATGCAGTTTCACAGCTCTTCTAGTTATCAAGACGGCTGAGTTTGTAGGCCCTGAAGTTCGTAGCACCAAATCAATTATTGTTACAGAGGCCAATGAATATGTATGTTTCAGATGTTGTGAAAAAAATCTTTGAAAGTGGGCCGATCACAAGCAATGTAGATTGCTTGTAAAGGACCACTTTAAAATGATATCGGCCATTAAACTAGGAACTGGATTCTGTTGCTGTATGCTGTAGCTAAGTGATTATGAACTGCATTTTTAGTAATCATTCTGGGTAATCACCATAAAATCCTCCCCACTCATCAGTGTTGATGGGCTTGCAGACAGTGCCTTATAGTCTGGTGAACAAGGTAATCATGCTGTTGTCTGGAGGCTAGACTGCAGTTATTCAACAAAACAGCAGTTTGTCTCACTTCAGAGTCAAGGCACCAAGGACAGCAGGTGCTTCAAATCTGAAGGTTTAAAAATCCATTTTAAGGAGAATTTCTGTGTTGCTTTACACTCCCTGCTGGAACTCCCACATTCCTGACACACAAAATAAATAGGCTGTTACAGTTTAAATATATATATATAAATGTATGTGTTCCCCTGCAGCATCTGATGGAGTCAAAGAAGAACAAGAGCGCTCTCCTGAAGCAACAGTTTTGAAAAAGGAAATCACAGAAGATGATCTGGAAGACTGGTTGGATAGTATGATTTCCTGATTTCTCTGAGTCCCTACAGGCTTCAGAGGTCTTGGATGTATTTCTTATTTTAGTTACAAAAACTGCCTGCCAGCTTTAAACATTAAAATGAAACTCAGTGCACTCTTTTCAGCATTTTTTCCATTTCCTTCCTCACTCATTATATTGAGGAAGAAATTAAGGTTAACTGTAAACACATTGCCTTAATGCATCTTGACCTCTGCAAGCACTTAACTGTTTACTTGGAACACAGGTTAACAGGTAAAGCACCTGTTAAATTAATGTCAATAGACCATTAAGGGGATTTATGTCATTTAATTTCTGTTTTGAACTTGGGAAGAGCAGTGACCTGCCTGGAAATTCAGAAATAACCCAGTGTGGTAATCATTTCTATGACATATTTAAGAAGCTAACACAGCTGTATCAACTGTTTTTGTGTCAATGTCTGTAACTTGACCTGTCTGAAACAATATTTGTTGATAATAACAATTTAATCCCTGATATGTCATGGTCTCATCATTTGGCCTTCTGGCAAATGTTTTTTTTATATGGAAGTATGTATATGACTTGCATGTGAGTAGACACTACATTATATATTCTATAGACAAAATATACGAAATCAGTTTAAGTGCTACCTAAGCAATACACAGAAGCAATAAGTACTAACTGCTGAATTAAGCAATGATTGACTACACCCTCACCCATATTCTCCTTTCATAATTTCACTTAAATAGGCTTGCAAAGATGAGTGGCATTAATATCATGCCATAATGGTTTACAATGCCTCCAGGAACTCAGCAGCTGTAAATGGAATTGCTTCTGATGAAGCCTATTAAAAAGAAAGTGGGACCTGTGATAAGCTTCTGCATTTCATTTGTAAAATGAGACAGGGCAGTATGTCTTTCAGACTGAACATTCCCAAAGAACTGAAAAATAAGGGCTATAAAACTGTTCTGCTTTTCTAAATGAAAAGAACTCTTGCTCTTGACGTGCTGTCCAACACAGTGTGTTAATTGTTTTAGCTGTGCATGAAAAAGGTAAAATTATGTAGTAAAAAATTGATACTTTTTTTCTCTTTGAATGTTAACCTAAAAGATAAATCATACAAAAGCTAGATTCATAGTGGTGTAATGGGATTTTACCTACAGCATTTGAAAATAAAACCACACCTTTCCAATGTATTGAGGTATTCTTCATCATGACATTGCATCATCTGAAGTACAGTACATGGATGTAAATGATGCAATATGATGTCCCTGTCAAGCTCAGTTCATAAGGGAAGAGAGATACCTGAACCACTCTATTCATGGGCAGCTAATAGGGTTTGAAGTGGGATAAGTCAGTAGTTGGGTTTTTGCCTCTTCAGTGCCATTCTCAAACCACCCAAGCTACACATTTCTTTTGGTCTTTTGCAGTGCACAGAAGTACTTTGTAAGTACACAAATATTTTGTCTCGTTTTAGACTTCTTTCTCTATAAATTGTTTATACTTAATATTATAAGCTTAGTAGTAAAATGTATTTGAATCCAAACTGACACTTTTCTGAGTCTGAAGTGACTTGTGTATCCACTCTATGCTGGCAAACTTCAACAAATGAGAACAAAGTGACTGTTTTATATAATAAAACATAATATTGAGCCCTATAGTGCATTATAATTATATGATATTGTAGGCCTATTTGACAGTCTCACCTGAAATACTGGGGCATTGTCATCTCATGTTTGTTGAAGCCTTAAGTTCTAGTCTTGTAATGTTTATGAATCACATCAAACTTTTAATTTTGTTTTTTCCCATTTCCCTATTGTAAGTCAGTTACTTGCTTTCCTCTAATTTCTTGTAAAAAGTTTCGGTTTAAAAAAAACTAATGAAGCACTTCTTGAGATACTGTTTTTCTGCTACTAAAACTTCAGAGTATGTGACAACAGTGATTTACCATTAATTAATTAGAAAGCAAAAGTGTCTCCACTGCCAAGGTGTCTTTTCATTTTTATTTTGTAGCAAATTAGAAATGTTTATTCCATTACATCAAGAAGATTGATGCAGTTCCCCACTCTACCCTTATTAGAGTGGTTAACAGCATTAATCTGTAAGAAGCCAAACAGAATTCATTTTTTTTTCTAAAATATGCTCAAGCTATGTTTATGAGCTTGTATGCTACAGTTTACTTACTACTGTATGTAAAAAGTAGTATTCATGGAACATTAACTTCTTGGAAAAAGACTGCTGTCAGATTTAAAACAGCCTAAATTAGCATAGATAGTATTGCTCTTTGAGTAGGTTTTGGAGGGAAAGAAGTAACAAAAAATGACTTTTTCAAGTATTAACAGCTAAGTCCCATTTGAAAATGTCATCACATAAAACATGAACACTCAAGGAGCTTCCAATCCTGTCCTGAGCTGCCCAAGATAACCAAGCTAGCCAGCCCATCACAAGTGCTACCAATTTCAATTATAAAAGTAAATTACTACAAAAATGCTTTTAAAAAATGCATAATATGAGACCATGTTTATTGCATTGAGTACTTTATTCTTTTTTTCTCAAAAGAAATGCACAGTTTAGCAAAGCTACTACATACAAATGGCCATACAATAGCACTTTTTAAGGTGTTTGATAAAGTCTGAAAAGTGATTTGATAGTTGCAATTTCATTATTTTGTGGTTTTGCAGCTTAGATGCTGCCAACTGGACTGAATAGCATTTACACACTTTATTTTTAACAAATTAAAACAAAAGCCACAAAACTAACCTAATTATGCTTTTTGCTAATCCTTGAGAACTAAGTGAGCACTAACATACTATAAAGAACATACTTCATTTTGCATAGCTTTATCTTTATTTAAGTAAGGCACTTTTTTGACACTTCATAGTAGGCATTTAATAGCATGTTCAACCTTTTAGCTGGTAATAGTTCCTTTAAACTTTATTTAAATCAACAAGCAGGTAAGATCCAGCATAAAAGGTTAAATAAAATGTAATTTTCTCTCTTTATAAATCTACAAGCCCTATGTTTGGCATAAGTCTCAGTTCAATATTCAGTTGATACTGAAGTTTTATTCTTGTGCATATAAGGGCAAAGATTCATACTTATTCATCTGTATCATCCATAACCCCACTGAACTTAATGTTTCTTAAAAGACCAAAATTTGTGCAATGGTTTGGGGTTATATAGAAAAAAGGCAACACGCTGACAAAATAATTATTCAAAAATAAAAAAAAAGATGTCTGGGCAGGTTGGAGTTGCAGTTTCTTGTAAAATTGGCACTATTTACTGTACCGTAGGTAACAGGACAACATTCATGTTCATATGCAGTAGTAGTTATTAATATAAAAGAGTCTTGATTAAGTTTCTACTCTTTTTAAGTTAAAAGAGCCAGGCATGTTTAAGTGATCTTTTTTAATGCACTTCAAGTACATTTGTAGAGCTGGTTTTAAGTTTTCTTTTAAAGTTGTATGGAGTTTCAGTTTTACTATCAGGTAACAGATCTGACAACTAGGTAATACTTGGGTCTTTAACCCAGCTGGTCTTCATACTGTTTACGGAAGCAGTCTCCTGCAGGGAAGAAGTCCCAGCATCTCTCCTGGTACATCTTCCACACGTAGGACTCCTGGGCAACAAAAAGAAAAACATGTATATATCAGAAAACATTACAAAATGACATTTTCAACACCATCTCACTTCTGCTAATAATACACAGGTACATTTACAGCAATAAAAGAATACTTGTAAGAAGGAATAAGCAACTTTCTGATGAAGCATGGGTGTTGCAAGAGGGCACTTAGGGCACAGCTTTCTAAAACTAATTGTTCTTATTGTGAAGTTTTTAGAGATTAGTACATTGTGACTTAATGAAATGTTCATTACATAAACGGTCTTGCTGGCAGTTACAGTATGTTATATACAGTACAAATGCAATATGATGGGTTTTATCCTCATAAATCTGTTGTGACCATCAAAATGCATTTCCTTCTCTGGTAACTTTTAGGTACAGTTACAATTCAGTGCAATAATGAAACCTATTTATCCAAGAGTGAGAGATGATGGACTGCAGGATGCCACATCACTGATAGAGTTAAAAGAGCAAAACTGTATATAGAAAAAAAGTTATGAATCTTCTGTACTTATTTATGCAAGTTTCATCTCATAATAGCAAGGCTAATAACTTGCCATCAACCTCTACTCCTAATTCCATCAATTTTCTAACGGTCGTGCCTACAGTACATGAGAAAAATCATTCTAAAATAGCACAGCTTATTAGCCAGTGAATAGCTGTCAACTATTCACATTCACAAGTCACTGTAGCTGAAAAGGAGCCGTCAGATGATGCATTACTTGTAAATAAATGGGGAGCTGCAGCTTTTCATGTAAATCACCTCTAGGAAATAGAACCTAACAGGAATCTCATGTCCAAAATGTTGATTATGGAAATAGTTGAGTTATGGAAATAGGTAGGGAAAAGGGACAGATCAAATATTTTTCCTTTGAATATCTTGAGTGTTCCAGTGATTTTTATTTTTTGTGATAGACTCACTCACTGCACATAAAGTACAGACCTCTTTGAAAGGGTACTTCATTGTGATATAAACTTTTCATTAAGCCTTAACCCCAAGTATAAATGACAGGAGTTACAACACAGCTCTCAACAGGATGGTATTTTCATTTTTAATGGGCTTAGTTATTTTGACAGAGATATTACAGCCTACCAAACATTTACCAGAACTGATGGTTCGTTTTTTTCCAAGGGTAAAACAAAAGAAAAAATGCATTGTGTAACCCAGAACATCACTGCAGATGCCTTTTGTCTTTGTACTTTACGTATGATAAGAGCATTCCAAAGTGTTTTGAGTTCCTTAAACCTTCCTACCCTTTAGCCAAAATATAACTTTTAAAGTGGTGTAAAAATAAAAGAGACTGAAGTATATCCATGTTAACCATGTATATCCAATCTTGAGATTGTTAATTTATGTATTTTACAGAAAAAGACACACATCTACTGTATAAACATGGCATATTTAATACCAATTCCTAATAAAATGACCATTATCAAAAAATTTTTGCAATGTGAATCTAATAAGATCTGATGTTTAGAAAACTAATGTAGGCTATGTACTATATACAGAATATGAATGAAACATGACTTTAAGTGTTTTAAAATGTATTACTTTAAATTCAGTGTTATTAGGAAATCTGCTATCCTTTTTTGTAGCAGGAGCACTGACATTTTTTTTGAAGAGGCATGAAATAGGTAAATTAATGCTGATTAACATTTGTCATCAATAGGGTTGAATAATGGGAGTCTTAGAGTCTTAGATTAGTAGTGCGTAGCAATGATGTTCTCTTTCATTTCTCTCATAGTGCATAGACAATCATGTGTCTGTTCAATGGTCATTGAGCCCTAGGTGCCGCACATTGTCCTACACGTTCTGCTGTCCTGCAGAAATGTCATGTCAGGATAAGCCTGTATGAATGGCAGTAAATAAGGTCCCAGGACATGGACAGTCTAGCACTGTGCAGTCAGGTTGCTACTGTACCATTTATTACAAGTGGAGGTCAGGAGAGACTATACACTGCTGCTGATCAAACCATCACATATGGATCTCCTCGCAGAGCTTGAAGTGGCTTTTACTTGTGGTCTCCCAGATTGTGGACTAGACTGTATTTGCATGTAAATGTCTTGCCAGGTTCACAGTTTCTGGCTGAGAACATCCCAGACAGCAAACAGTCTAGCCTTGAGCATACTGATGAAACAGAGATGTTATTCTATAGATAAGAAAGGCACATTTATGTTTTCCTTTCAGGATTTAAGTAGGCATTCAGATATCTAAAATCTTTACTGTATCTGTGCCCAATTCTTTTAAGCAAAGTATATCACAGTTAATCAAAATGATGCTAAAAACATTTAATCAATATTCAAAACTAGTACTGTATATTATTCTCAAACACATGCATAGAGTGATACGTCTCTAATAGTGATGCTCAATATAAGTAGCAAACTGTCTACATTTTGCTTAGTTTTTTGGCTGTTGTTTCTCTTCAGTGGTCAATTTCTGAAACCAGTAAGGTTGTACAATACATGCTGCTGGCAAAATAAAAAAATATTTTGCTTAGAAACATTATCTGCATCAATGCACTAGAAAGATTTATTCAAAATTACTGCATGCAAGAGCTTTGTTACAAACATCTTTTTACAATGTTTTTGTGACACTTTTTTAGTAGAGATATCAGTCTTCAGGGTAATAAAACTGTTGGGTAATTTGTGGAGTTTCCCAAATTTTATTTCTGCTGCAGGCTTTAAGATAACACTTAAACTGAGGGAAGCAGACTGATGTACAGTACTGTGTTACTGGAACTACATACCTGGCCTGTGTGCTCTGTTTCATCCTTATTAATGAGGTACATCAAGAAGAACCTGTGAAGTAAGAAATGGTAGATTATTCTTTAAAATCAGATAACATGTAACCCAGCTTGGTTATCTATCTACCATGTATGTTGCGAGAAAGCAATTACAGTTTAAACATTTACAGTTTACAGTTCAAGCTGGTGATAAAAATAATAAAGCAATACATACAGACCAGCAAGAAGTATGTTTTTTACTGTTATTCCTGTAAGAGTCTGTTACATTTTTTCTTCCAAAATAACAGATAATTCCAGCTGATCCGCACAACCTTAGGTGGCATTATCAACTACCACCTAGACTGTTAGGCTGAAATGTGCCAATTGGAGCCAAGTCTGGAGTTTTCAGTTTAAAACCTGGTTTGTAATTAGGAACAAAAACAATAAAGATAAAAAATACTTGACTTGAGAACATATTTCATTTAAGGTTATTCTTAGCTAAGAAATCTATTAGTTTTGAGTTTTTCTGCTTAAATAGAAACTTCACAAAAAATACAAAGTTTGCTTCTTGTCCACCTTAGAGAGCTAGAATGAGAAAGATGTAATTACATATCAAATAAACAAGCTTTATTTGCCAGCAAGATCTCCTGTATTTTTATTCAATGATTAAATTAACACTCTTTAGCTAATGAAGTCTCTCTACTGTCCCTCTATCATAACAAAAGAATGCAGAGTAAAACTTGCATGTGCTACAGCACTCACATATTACAAGTACTTCATGCATTAAAGTGTAATGAAAGGCGTATAAAGTCATTTGGTGAGTTAAAAGTGCTGTAAGTCTTTGAAAAAAAATCCCTAAAGTGTAGCAACAGGACTTTATTGTTATGTATACACTATGCTTATCACAGTGGCATTATGATACAATTTGAAAACAAAATGGAAAAATCACGTTTCTTACTTCCACCCTCAGGGCCATAAGAACGCAAAATAAAACACTGCAACACAAAACAAGATCTTTCTCTCATTACAGTAATGTCCTTAAATTACCATAATGGGTTTAAAAATTATTTCCTCTTATTAAGGGACATATTTTTGAGGTTTAAAAAAAACTAACATTTCATGCATTGCATAAATAAATTCAGCCATCATTCCATCTATGAATGAGATACAGTAGATATATTTACAGCTACGTATGAGAAACATTCTAAAAGATGGGCAGTGCCATATTTCAATCCATAACAGTTTACGTTGTGACCAATACAAATTTTTTGTATAAAGTATTAGTTGTTACACCAGGGTTCTCTTAATCCTGTATAGAGTTATCAGTGAAAGAGAGATTTGTACTCACAGGTAGTTGGCCAGGTTGTGCTCTTGTAAGGTATGCGTCTCAAAACCATGTGGCGTCGTGTCAAAATAATCATTGCCGATTCCACAGATGAAGCATTTGGTCTGAAAAGCAGTAGTGAAGTGCATTAAGACACATTCTGGAAGTGTTCTGCAGTAACACGTTTGGGTGAATGTGACTAATGTGCTTTCAGATGCAGATGCAACTGCTTTTCAGAGCCACTGACTGCTCCTTTTCCAGGACAACTCTCAAGGTGCTATTAATTTTTATGCATGGATTCTTTGCTGTTGAGGCTAAAAATCTTAAGATGCTGGGAGGAGGCTGACATTGTGCCCTTAGAACACACTTGGTTGCACCCATTTACAGAAATTCTTATGGAAAGACTTCTACAAGGTTGCATTTTGCCAGCATAGAAAATGTTCTAGTGGTCAGATGCCGATATTCATCAAAACACGTTTAGCCTCCTTTTTCTGCATTTTTTGAGAGTATACTTTCTGTCAGTTCTTTCTGTATGTGTTGGTTGCGTAAAACAAATGAAACGTTAAAAAAATAAAAAGGATTAAATTCCTGACGGCTGGCAATCACTAGCATCAACAGTAAATGACTATTTCAGATAACAGTCTGCACAAGAAACTAGGGCCCAAAATCAATAAAAAAATTGATCCCCCAACCACTCACAGGACCCAAGGTTAATACTTGGAAGCAGTTTTCATTTTAGTTAGGTGCAACAACCTCCTCACATGTGGGAGTGAGTGGCAGGTAGGTCAGAGCACTAAGACTTAGGGCCCTACCTGATGTTTTTTTTATTTCCTAATGTAATTTGGTAAGACTTCAAATCTATTAAAATAACTCTCACTAACTTCTTCTGTTTGCTTCTTAATAGTAATAATAGTGCTTCATAATGGTAATCAGAAAACAGATCAAATAAAAGTTTAATTTTAATATAACAATATTTTATACATAGTGACTGCATCTGTACCTAAACATTAGATTTAGGTGTGGATATGCAGTACTTAATGATCTGGTATTCACATGCACAACATAATATTAAACAGAGCTAGAGGTTTAGAGCAATAAGTCTGAAGTTAATACACCTCTTACCTCCATGTCTTCTCTCACTTGCTCCTGTTGGTCTCTCAGTTCTCCGAAGGCATCAATAATCAAACCTTTTTGAGAACAGTTTGTATGAGCAGTGTATTGGTATATGTCAACTTACAGAACTCCAAAAACATTAATTCACTCATACCCTTGTTATAGTTGTTTCCAAGAAACAGAGAACCAATACATTCCTTAATCTGTATTATTATGAAAATATATACAGACCTCATAATGTGCTAAGTACTGACATTTCCTTCTATTTAATGTTGCTATTATTATTATTATTGGATGATAGCACATGTCCCTTTGTATTCAGAATACTTTGCTGACTGACCTTTGGTACCGTATATACTGTAGTGCTTCATTAGAATTTTTTTGGCAAGAAGATTCACAATCGTCTTATCTACTTTTTACTGGCTCTTCCAGATCATGTGATTCACAGTCCACGCTTTAGAGCTATAAAGGACCCTTGACTTGCGCATAATGTGAGGTTTAAACGGTTTCAAGCTTTCACTCAGGATTCAGCACTGAGGTTGATGCTCAGCGAGAGTGACTTTGAGAGTGGAAGGGAATGTGGTTCTGACAGACTGCCTGGAGGCCTCCCTGCAGTGAAAAGACACGCTGTACCTTGAATAATGGCCAGCAAGATGACAATGACGAAGAAGAAAAAGGTGATGTCGAAGACTATACGGTACATCTCGTATGGGTCACCAGCGGGGTCCTCAATCTCATCACCGATGCCCCCTCCAGCTCTTACACCCACGTACATGTGGAACAAATAGCACTGCAAAACAAGAACAGCCACACAAATAAGAGTAAGATTTGAAAAACAGACTAGGCGAAATAGCCATATACAGTACACAGTATTATATTAAATACAGCTCTCAATTAACTCATTCAAGATGGTCCAGTTCTCTTATTCTCAAAACTATTTTGTTCCATTGAATAGATCCTCCTCAAAAACACACTGCATAAGGGAAGACGTTTGTACATTTATTTAATTGCTCAAAGGGCTTTGCACTTTAAAAGCACATACTACATGGAATA
The DNA here is from genome assembly GCF_055471065.1 of Atractosteus spatula. Classification (NCBI taxonomy): domain Eukaryota; kingdom Metazoa; phylum Chordata; class Actinopteri; order Semionotiformes; family Lepisosteidae; genus Atractosteus; species Atractosteus spatula. Next base: position 16,630,790 of record NC_142714.1, read on the forward strand.
CTGGGTCACTAACACACTAAGCCTAACAGAAGCATTTACATGCACGTCACCATACGGACTGGCACTGCATTGCAAATCTAACAGAAGAGTAACTCACCGTCATCATGTCATCACACTTCATGTCAGGCTCATCCTCATCCTCACTCTTGTTGTAGAACTTGCGGAAGAAGTTGAAGGCCACCACAGTGTACAGGTACACCACGACAGCTAGAAGGCCCACAGTCAACACGAGCTGCACAAGGACAGTAAACATCAATGTGACAATTTGCCACATCACACATTTTATTTTGACCATTTTTATCCTCCCAGGTAAAACGATCAAGACAAAGCATACATAAAGCTGTGTTTCTGATTGTGTAGGAAATAGATGTGCTTTAGTTTTACATCACTTGTGGAGATAGTGCAGTGTATTTATAAAACGTAAAAAAATAGTAATTGTAATTATTGCATTTCCTTGTGTTTCTACGACACCGAGTCTCAGTAATTAGTGTTTGTTGATGAATATACTGGCAGAATACTGGAAGATATGGATTCAATGAATACTCTATGGGATGCTGCGATGTCAAGCTCATGTCCATGTTAATTTGTTCAACATTTATCCTCCACCATGCAGTTCATTTCTTAATTAATAAGGGGCTGGACTGCACTTGCCTGTTTTCCGTTGTGAGTTACAGAAGACAAGATGGTCCTAAGTGTCTTAAAACCCATTGCAATGTCCAGCAGATGAGCAGCAAAGAAGAAGTTGTTGTAATGGCCCAGTATAGACATGGTGGTGTACCAAGCAAGGTACAAGAAAGACTGGAAAAGAATAAATACTGTCACTATGCACATGACTTTCTTATACATTTTAATAGAAAAAACTTAATATGCTAAACAAATTAAATTAAACACTAATACACCTGCAGCACGAACTACAGCAGTATACTCACATTGTCAGTGAATACAACTCCCAATTTCCAGATATGGTATTTTGTATCAATGGAGCTAAGCCTGGGGAAATAAACAAATTTAAATACAGTACAGCTTACATTGATAGGCTGATCAATCTAGATGTCTCTTTCATTTGTTCAAGAAGGGTGTTTGTATTATGTACAGGTATTCGATTAACAGATTAGATTGTACTAACGGATTAATTGTGTGGCATATTAACAAAGACAACCATTTAAAACAATTAAAAAACAGGAAAACCTCAAGCATAGTTGTGTCATTATAATACACTATTATCCCCATTAAAGTCTGGCCCTTACCAGGATACTAGTGTGGCTTCCTTCGCCACAGCTTCCTCTGTGGGATTAAAGTCAAGTGCACTCTTGTCTAGACCCAGCAGTTCACCAATGCGCTCAGCACCATAGAGGTCTCCATACTTATTAATGACCTGCAGAGAACACAGGTAAAATAAACCGCTGCATCTAAATAGCAATGCTAGCAGTAAAGTAAAAGAAACATAACTTCCAAAGAAACATTGATATTATTGTATTATTTAAGAAATATTAAAAATAAAAAATAAATTGCTGTAGAACTGTGAACACGTAAATACAAAGAGAAATAAAAAATATATAGATCTAATAAAACTACATTATACATTATAAACTAAAGTATAGTGAAAAAAGTGAGTTTTAAACTTGTCAGCATTTGCAGAATGTCTAATGGATTTTGTCAGCGAATTCCAAAGGCACGCACACAAGAAGGCTTTATCACCTCTTGTGTAATGGTTTTCGACAGAGGAGACCGCAATCAGCAGATCAAGTTAAGAGTTGAACTATATCTATGCAATAACAAGAACTAAACCATTCCAACATCACACATGATGGGAGAGCCTTAAAGTCTCTCTAAATTTCAGCTGAATCTAGTACACCGTATAGTACGGGATACAGACAGGAGATTTGTGCTGATAAATGGAACTTTTATTTAGACTAAGCATCAATAAAATCACAGATTTTGATCATTTAAAGTGAGAAGGGGGAATCTTTTCACCAGCAATTTTTGGTGAACTAACTTCATGCAGATATCCAGAGTAAAATGCATGCATTTATAGTAAATATGACTTACTTTGCGTTTAACAAATTTGTCCCAGTAGTTATTGGGGAAGGACCTGCACAAAACCAGAACACAGTCACATTTCAAAAGTCTTCTACTTGTATTGGCAAGTGATACTGGCAGTTTTAAATGTGACCATGCAGCTGTTTTTAACTAGACGGATTAAATCTAATTATGTTAACCCATAACTATATAATTAGCAATTGCTAATAGGGTCTAACTTGTAAACATGCTTAGGTCTTGTGAGACCTGACACAGAGAGACATGAATGTCATTCACAAATCACAAATCAGAGCTGAAATGTACATCTATCATGTAACACAAAAATGTAAACTTGTTATTGTGAAAAATTATAGATTGAACAAAAAAATATATATTTTTTTTAAATTAACAGAATGTAAAAGTCAGGCTCCCTTTGACTCACGGAGTGTTTATAACAAGGCGATCCCATTGTCCTTTGATGTCGTCATCAGAAGGCTGCTCAGTTATATACAGGCCATCGAACTCGAGCTTCCTGGCAATTTCCTTTTCACGCTTGAACACGACCAGAGGCACCTTTGGAGGAAGGACATAAGACCCCTTAATTGATTCACTGCACTAAAGTGGAAAAATGGTGCAACACTGCAGAGACTGCAGTCTTGAAATTATGTACTTGATAGGGTTCGTAAAGTTCAATGACAATGTTTGATTATAGGGGTCGTAGGGGGTGTTAGGAGCCATGGTAGTTCAGATGGCAAGGGCGTCTAGCTCCTGACTGTAAGGTTCCTGGTTCAATCGCAGGTAGGGATTCCTTCTAATTCCTTCCAGACAGCTCCCAGGTCCACTGCCTGCCTTCCAAATGAGTACCAGGGGTTAATCCTTGATGTGCTGAACACATCACCTCCACCATCCAGTGTCGGATGGTCAAGAAAAATGGTGGCCCTTGCCCCCCATTTCCCATGGGCCTTGATGGCCTAGAAAGGGACCTACCTATAGGGGGTGTTGATGGTGTCCAGGACAAATTTCCCCCTGGCCTTTACCAAGCATGGCCTCCTAATAATCCCCATCTATGAATTGGCTTCATTACTCTGTTCCCCTCCCCACTGATAGCTGATGCGTGGTGAGGCGCATTTTGGTTGCCATCATATCATCCAGGTGCTAAATATTGATGGTTGTAGAGGGGAGTCCCCATTACCTGTAAAATGCTCTGAGTACTGTCCAGAAATGCGCTTCATAAGTGTAAGGATTATGTAAAGATTACTGAATATCCCTTATAGTAAGATATTTGTTGCATGTTCCTCTATGCCTCATAAAACAATATCACAAATATCGTCTTGAAAACAAACAAACTAGATTCTAAGCAAGTATAACTTGTTTAAAAGAAGAAACCTGTATTTTCTTTAACCAGTTCAATGGCATTGTAGAAAAAAGTTGTAACAATCTAATTTTGCTGTGTTAAAGGTTACAGACTCAAGTGATTTAAATTACTGTTAAAGCCAAAACATGAGGCACATGTTTACACAGATGAAAAGTTGTATACATTGATCATGAGCCTGTCTAACCTTTAGTGAATCTTAATGAAACATTACATTAAGGCTGATTAAGACCCAGACAGGTTTGGCATTTGAGAAGGCCAGTAAAGAAATTTAAACAGAATTACCTTCAGACAATAATATCCAATGACACAGAGGAAGGATATGATAGTATGAATGATAGCAAGGAACCGGAGTGTGGGAGCCATGTAGCCTGTGCTCTCTTGCAATACGAAGTACACCACACCACCTTCATCATCTTCCTCATCATCACCGTTCCAGAGATCAGAGTCCTCGTCAGATTCTTCTTCATCGTAGGGATCCTCTGTCACCTGAATAGAAGAAACAGTGTTCTCAGAACACACACTGTTACCAGAACAAGACAAAATAACAGCTTACTACAGTACATGTAGTAGTCACCAATACATTTCACAAAATCTTTATTTACCTTGTAGAAGAGTAGAATAAAGTTGATGGCAAAGGCTACAAACAGAGCCAGAAGACGAAGGTTGTAAAAGTTTCTGGCCAGGTAGTTCTGAAAAAATACAGTCAGTCGTCAATGCGATCAGTTTTTAGATTAATTCCCGTTCTGTGCTTAAAATTAAAAATATGACCTTTCACCTTCTTGACACTACTTTTTGAATTTTCATTTAAAAAGGTTAGAACTGCTTTGTGTGGGGCATCCCGAGTGTAAGTGGAGCTCAATGACCATGGCTCAAGCTTCGGCCATGCCACTAGCTGAGTGTGGCCAGAGCTGGCTGAGATTGGCACACTGTGCCCCGGGCACTGCAGTGCTGTTGGTGAAAGACACACATCTCCCCCAGTTGGTGCCTTTCCTCCACTAAAAAGAAATAGTGATTTAAAAAAACAAAACAATAAACACTTTGTATCTGGGATCACTGCATAGCTGACCCACATTTCCACTTTCAATAGCAGTCTAATCACTGGAATTCTCAGTCAAGATTTCCTAGATCAATATCTGCTAGCCGAGAGCCTAAAATACTTTTAAATCAAACCTGGTGGAGTTTTGTTTGAATTAATTTCAATTTCAATTATATATTCTCTACCAGAAGTCATAGAAGGACATGAAGGAATCAAAGTGAAGTATTAGTTTACCAGTATCTTAGTTTGATAGATTTCTAATCCAGCGCAGAAAGTGGCCATGAATGCCTCAGGTTCTTCCTTCTTCTGGCCATGTCTTCTCCTCCTGACCTTTCGCTCCTCCTCCACCACAGGTTCTGGAGCCTCATCTTCCTTCACCTTGTCCTTCTTCTCCCCATCCTCTGTGCTATAAAGCCACAGGACAAGGTGGTGTAGGAAAAGGAATCAGAAATGCCAACCAACACGCAGGCTTGCTTAGCTATCCAAAGGTCAATGAGGTACATCGTCACTTTGATGAATTCAAAAGAAACGCTTTGTAATCAACTCATTTTCATTAGTAAAGTTGCCCACATGTGGCCCAGCAGTAATAATAATGTGAGACATATTTGGTTTAACATGTTCAGTGTTCAGTGTGTGGTAATTTGTTTGGTGTGAGTAAAGTTTTATTTAATCTCTGATCCAGGGAAAAGTGTGGTGTGGACGGTTGAGGAGAGAATGCAGGCTTGCGCTGTGTCCGTTATTTTGTTTTTCTTTGTCTTCTTCTTGCTTGATCGGCTAGTTTTTGTTTTTGTTTTACGAATAAAGTTTGATAATCGGCCAGTGAAAGCTCTGTTGTCCTTTACCTGAATGCCTGAAACATTTTACCGAACCCAGGATTTCACAATAATACCAACACCAATGCCACTTTGGTATTCATGATGTTAATAAATGAAAAGTGTGACATTTTTATGTTTACATTTTATTTTTACTCAGTCATGTTCCTCATAATAATGACTAGAAGTGAAACTGCAATGTATAAAACATTGGCTGATCACCAATTTTGTTTTTGATGTCTTTTGAAGTTATCACTGAATTTGATTAATTTACATAATTAAAATATTTCAATTTGTACTCACTTCTGACACTATTCCCGCTAAAACCATAATGTTTTTACAGATTCCAGTATATTAGAATGCGTGTGGCACATTATACATTCATGAAATCATGTGTGCATTTTGACTTGAATATGGTAACAACTTCATAGAAAAGCAAGAAGTTATCAGCTTTTCTAAAATAAAACTGTACCAATATGTATATAAATATATATTTTACAAATGTACAGATGTATAAAGTACTAATATTCATATCTTTGCAGATCCATTTTTATATCAGCAAAACAAGGCTATATGACTTTAGGTACTTAAATATGCAAAATACAGATTAGGTTTAATATATCTTGAGTATTACTTTGCTGCTTAATTCAGACATTTGACCACATTAGTACATTTTACTTCACACAATGTTCCTGGACAAACACTCACTCTGCCTTTTCTGGCTCTGCCTTTATATCTGTTTCAGTATCCTTGGTCATATCTCCTGCCTATGGAACAAAAATAACACACTGTAGGGTTACTGCACTCACACTTCTATAGTAAAAAGCTGTATTGCATATACTGTACAGGAATACGTAAGGGATAATTAAAAAATGAAAAGTAGAACGTAGAAAAAAACAGCTTTGACTGTTGACCTTATACAGTATATACAGTAAAACTGCATTTCAATTTTTTAATTTTGAAAGAAAAGACCAATGCGACCTAAAAACAGTCATACGCTTGCATAATATACTGAAGCATAAGAATAACTTTTTGAACTTCTTTGTTCTCTGCTGCTGTTTTAAAGGGAAGTCCTGGCTTTTACTAGGAAAAACTGCCTTATCTTGCTAGACAACAGGTCTGCTATGTGAACAAATCTCTTTTCAAAAGGCCAAATGGAAATTACCACAGTTGTAGAAAGACATTTTGAATATCTAATAGCAGTAGTAATAAGCAATATTAAGACATCTGTTTATTGTGTTCATTACCATTCGTCAATTTATAGCCTAACTTTTTCACAATTATAGCAGGGCCTGGCATAATATATGTGTATATCAATATTGCCAAAACAGTGCTGAGCTAAATAGGAATACTGCCATGCTTCTCCCATCCATCAATCTGTTAACAGAAACATGTTATCCTAGTGAGTGAGGAATACAGAAGCTTATTCCGGAAGCCTAGGGTGTAAAGAGGGACTAAGAACATATACAGATACTTGCCCTGGACAGAACACTAGTTGTACTGCAGGGATATAGAGAGGGACAATTCAGAATAGGCAGCCAAACCTAGACATCATGTCTATGGTTGGTGGGAGTGAATAGGAGTCCGCTGAGCTTTTTTTTCCAATCAAGTAAAGATCTTACAATAGATAAAAAGTCGGAAACAAACCTGAGCCAATTTCTTTTGACGGACGGCACTTGCAAGAGTGGAGGGGGCATCTGTCCCGATAATTTCTGAGATGTCACCAAGGCCGGGCTCTGGACCATGTTTTCCTTCTTTCTTTGTCGTGATACCTATTAGCTCGGTCATCAAATCTGGTTCTCCCTTTTCACCTTTTGCTAACTGTACAAGGTCTGATGACGCTGTTGATTCACTCATTTCAGCCTTTTCTGCTTCCAGGACATCACCATGGATGCCGAACTGTGTTGGATCGGGCATATTACCTAAGATATCTGTCACCTTCATGTTCTTTGCACCTTCAACCAAGCCACCACCAAACATTGATGACCACACAATCTGGATCAGTCCCCACACCAAAGTGTAAACAAAGTGGAAGAGTCCCACAAATATCATCCAGAAGAAAGAGAAGAACACTTTAATCATCTCCTTCATGCTCATCTTCTTGAATTTCTTGTACTGTTTCTTGAGGTTTCTGAAAGTAAGAAGCTGCATGAAATGAGCGAAATTCTTCTTCATAGAAACACAGGCAATGGCAAAGGCTGAGGAGGACTCCAGAGAGGCACTGTCTTCTTCTTCAGTTTCCAACTCCTCCAGGATATTGTGAGGTTCTTCTTCATCCTCATCCGACCTCTCTGTGACATCAGGCTCTGAGATCTGTGATGCCAGCTGCATCTCAAAGATGGTGTCCTCACAGAAGTTCACAAAGAGCTCCATCTTCTCACTCTCCCCCCCTTCATTGACAACATCAAAGATGAACTGTCTCTTTGACTCCTTGACCTGTGGCTTCTCCCACTGAGTTCTGCTAGACTCACTGATCTCAAAGTAGACCCTTTCAATCCTCTTTGCCCCCCCCATTATTTCAATGCGTCCTAAAAAGGGTTCAAAGTAATTCAGCACACTCTCAGCCAATTCCAGGAAAGCCCCGAGTCGAGAGTCATGAGGCATGTGCTCTGATAAATTGGTCAAAAGCACAGCTACATTGAAGCCAATGTCCTTAGCAGGTTCATGGAAGCGCTCAACAAATTCCACATAGTTGAACATGTCGTTTTCATCAGCTTCTGCACAGGACAGGAGAAACTCAATCTCCGATTGGGTGTACTGCTTCTGGCTCTCCATTGCTTTCTGGAACTCCTTTTTGGAAATGACACCCTTCCCATCAGGGTCATATTCTTTAAAGGCATCAGAGGATGTCAAGTCTTTCAGTTTGAGGAACATGTCAAAGAATTTAAGGATCATTTCCACATTGCTCGAGGACTCCACAAGGGTATCCACCATTTGCTTTCCAATTGTTCCATTTACAACATTACCTGTGTGGAAACAGTACAAATCATTACGTAACTGTGAGATAGTAAATTATTGGTTTGAAATAGTAGAGCATACGTGCATTTCATGTCTGAAGTCCTAAAAAACACTAGGTTTTTACATTATAGCTGATTTACGGTTAAATGGATGAAAAATGATTTCAGATCTTGTTGCCTTCCCTAGTCCCCAGTTTTATGCTTGAGGTGGCGTACAGAAAGGTTTCTTACCTTCCAGAAGAGACAGCATCATGACTACCATGTCTTGCTGCAAGTCCAGCAGCTCCTTCAGTAGTTCAATCTGACTTGAATCCTGCAGAAACAGCCCATGACAACTGAGGCTTCTATCCATTTTCATTCTTTTCATTACTTAACACAGTTTAATATGCTGAACTGGCATTTCAAAAGGTCAGAGCTTTTTCCAAAAGATAACCCAAGCTATGGAGCTCTCATCCATCTGCAGACTTTAATGTCATCTAATTTAGAAAGGAGCAGGTGGCTATGGAACAACTTTATTTGAAGCCTCCAATGACTTCTCTCACAGTTAGTTATACTGTACATCTGAAACTGAACTTTTATCTCCCATGTCACGCCTGCTGTCAAATGACCAAATTCAGCCAGCCAAGGAAATATTTCAATTATATTTAAAGATTTATTTTTAAAAAGAGATTTACTTATCAATTAAAAATTAATATTAACCCAGAATTATTTCTAATTTGTGTCTTATTGTGTCTTAACTATTGAGGTCTCCAGTGTTCATTTATATACTTTAAGAATATAAATTTAAGAACTGAATCGCCTTTCAGCCCAAATAAATATGCTGCCTATGAGAATCTCTCTTCATTCCAATTTATCTTCTATTTTTCTTCTAATGCAATGATCCATAATATTCATAATGTTCCTTAATAGGAAACAGCTGGGAAGCAATCATAACATTTCACAATGACAACCTTGAAGAATTGTTTTGCAATATATGAAACTCTACTGTGATATGAAACACGCATGTAGTGTTAAAAACTTCCTTGTGCTGAGAACTTTGGGCATCATTAAGTACAACTTTGTTTTTAATTTGCAGAGATATAGGGAAAGCACTCCCATTACAAAATATGTTCTATCACCTTTTTTCACACCATATTGTAAACAGGCATACAGTACTGTATGTTGAAATGTATTAGGACTTTCTGCATTGATACATTTTTAAAAATATTAATTACCTGGGAGAGCTTCATCTGCATGTTTGCAAAAACATGAAGAAAGCCAACAACAGCATCCCAGAGCCTACTGTGTGCCAGACTCTGCTGGTTGCCAATACAGGGACCCTGGGGAAGAGACACATTGTCTGTAAGCACTCAGAGCCACTGTATATTTAATACAATACACATATATACAGTACAGTGCATGTTCATACATGCATCTGTGCTTACCTTTATGCATTTAAAAACCACCTTTTATTTCTTATACAATGAACAAAACCCATTCCAAGCAAAACATTAGTAAGACTAAATTCAATGCACGACAGGGCTCAACAATGGATGAGGAAGATGGTCAGAATTGTTTCTTATCAATCACAAATTTTATTTGTTGTTACATCCCTATTTAGTTGCGAATGTAAGCTGGGTGTAGACCACAATGAAACAGGTGATGACATATTACCCCAACAGTACTGCTGCTCAATATGGGAGGTACTGCAGTTTCAGCCATTTGGTGTCGGTGCTTAGCTGAGGAGCCAATGGTGAGAAGCTACCATTTGTGGGATTATGAACCCTGGTGTTCTATTCTACATCAGAATATAGTTAACTCACTTCCAGAATGAGCAAAGGAAAAATAATGAGGGTCCTGTATACAATTATTATGCCATGTACAATTTACATTTTAGTAAAGTTCCAGATCAACGTATGATACCAAAACAACATTATTCTCCAAGGCGATGAATGCTCTTGATCTGCACCCAAACATATTTTGTGAAAGACCACAGATATGCAAGAACCCTCTTAATTTAAGGATAACTTATTTTAACAATTTCTGAGATGTCCTTTAATCTTGTGGAAAAGTTTGCTGCTGTTTTTTTTTGCAATGATGAAAATCTTTTAAGTACAGCTTGTGAGAATCAAAGTCCTGTAACAAAATCTTCTCTCTTTATTTAGAACTTGTGTGCCACTCTGTGGCTTACTGCTGAATTACGTTTTGTTACTTGAACAATATAACACAATACTTATCTACTTAATGCTTTTGGTAAGGTTGATATAATACTGTATTATATATACAGTACATACTGAACTGTATGATATATACTGAACATACAGTACATGAAAACAACTGAGACACACTATTAACACAAGAAAAAAAGAGATGGTCACAGGAAAATAATATATCCCTTAAGCTTTAACAAGGAACCATGAGAAATGAGAACTAATTAAAGCAACAAAAAGAGTCCTTACTTGGATGTATTCTGTGAGGGAGTTAAAAATTTGCTTTGCCACTGCTAATGCCTTGGAGAAGTTGCGCTGACCCGGTTCATCCATGACCTCCTTTCCTGAGTAGTACCAGTAGAAATCGCTGATGGATTCCTACAAAGAGTAAGCCAGGACACGCTGAGTTCACATTACAAGAAAGGCATATCAGCTGTTACATTTGAAAGAAATGTTTTCCTGAATTAAACACCACCAGATACACATTATAAAAAAAGTTTGCTATTGGTGGTTTTTCAGGATCTAAAAAAACTCTTTCACTACCCCCCGAAAATAAAATACCAAGATACCCACCAAAAAACGTTTAACAAACAGCACAGTTTATATAATTTCATGCAAATATTCTGATATTGAAGGCTATATTTAGAATCAATGTTACATTCCTTGCAATATTTGCTTTTCCTTTGGAGGAACTGTCCTGCTCTGGTTGTATTGCAGAAGGTGGTACAGAAGGACTGCTAGGTTGGCTAAGGCCCTGCTATACATTAAGTACTGTACAACTTTTAAAGTGCTAAATAGTTTATTGCTGAAAATAATTTGTACAGTACATTTTAGAACTTTATAGGGAAATAAAGTACATTTTCAAAGTACTATATAATTTAGTGAAGAAGCCACTGCGACTGCGCTCTTAATCCTGCCAACTATCTTAGCCACTCAGCTGTGATGTTACCTGCAGACGAAGCAGGTAGTCTACTGTGCTGATGATGATGTTGACTGTCGTGGTGTTTCCTGTCTGGGTACGTAGGAAGTTCTGGAAATCTGTTTGTTTCAAACACAGAATACAAAGGTAACAACCCTGAACAGTCTTTAACTAAAGTCAAAAAAGGTAGCAGTTTTCATACCAGTCGTAACTGTTCTTTAAAAGTGAGTCACTCATCTTCAGAGCTGTTTAATTAAGGTAATGTGAAACGTTTAAATGAAACTGTAGATAGCTTTCTTTTTTCAATAAAACAGAAATTCTGTTTGGATTTCCCTGTTCTTAACAGATTCATATTAAACTAATTAGTGTTCTTATATTAAAAAAACTGCTGAACAAGTAAAAAATATGTACTTAACAGAAAAACTGAACTCCTCTTCTACTAGAATGAGTCAGAATGGGTAAGAAAAAACTAAATATGAAAGGCCTAGAAGGCTGATTTTTTAAAAAAGCAATATAAAACTGTGCTGTCACAGCAAAAGACTTGGTATGACACAATCAATAGATTTAATGGTTGCTTGGAACTAACAGTTGCATAAATATACTTTGTAGAGGTTTTTTAAGAAAGCTATTTTGCACATGTATTGGAAAATGCATTATAGAGTTATGGTGCATTATTTTTGTCTGGTATAAGTACATTTTAAATGAAAGAACCGTCCAGTAAATATGTCTGTTCTGAATGGGTTTCCTACTGAAGTTAACAGACTGTTGCAATTTCATTAAAAGGGACAATAAGGAAATGAGTCTCACTATTACCTAAAAAAAGAATGGCTTATTAATCACTCATGACAGACAGTGTTTCTTGGACAAACCACCATGGGAAAACTGAGAAACTGCATTAAATGGTTATTTAGTGACATTTCCGATATTTCATCTTACAACACTCAATACTGGAGTTCCAAAAAAAAAGATTTCTCTGTACACTGATCCACGTTTTCTGTGTTTTTTGATTAATGTATAACTCAATGTGAATTAATTTTCCTCCTTTCATCTCAGAGTTGCTTTCTGTTTCAAAGTCATACATACCATTGTTGTGACCTTCACAGAGCAGTTGCAAGAACCTAAATAGATCCCTTGTGAACTCATCATTTTGGAGAACTTTCTCACCTTTGAAAACAGGACATTCAAATCAAGAATGTTTACCAAAGAAGAGGCAACTGGATCTTTGAACAGCTCTCTCAGATCTTACTGGGCTCAGGCATTTCTCTTATACTATCAAAACGTAAACATCTCAATTACTGATTAGTGGTTTCACATTAAATTTACACCTTTCAGGTAAAAGTGCTCTAAAAATTAAACTACTTCAAAATAGCAGAAATGTTACTATTAAGAAAAAAGGAAATCACATTATGCTATATCATTTGTGATGCAAAAAAGCCAAAATCATTCAAATTGAACTAGCAATATACATTTTTTGGTTAGTATTGTTAAATGACACAATTTCCACACACATGACAGGCACTAGTTTAGTACAAGATGAGTGAGTTAATGCTGGTCTTTTTCTATGCTTTTTTGCTGTTCAGCATGCACATTTCCTGCAAACCAAAGCAGCTGGTTAACATCCAAGACAGGGCCAAATCTAGCGTTAAAACTCTGCATTCAGAAGGGCAGCACAGAGAAAATGAGTAGATCTAAACCATGTATTTACCCTGCTCACGCACGTTGACTGCAACCGATGAGTAAAATGATAAGAAAAACAAACAAAAAGCAGACGTAAGCAAAGGAGAAGACACATTGAATTAAATAGAAGTAGAAAAAACACACATTTATATATACATGCATTTTAAAGTCCAGTTACTGTACACTCTGGCAGGTGAAAAACAGTACAGGGAGTTGCCATCACTTATGCCTTGATACATGAGGTGGAAATGAGTTGAAGTTACATACTGATAATACAGATAAAATACAGTGATCAGAATTAACTGCTAAAAAACATTTGTGCTAATTTCCTTTCATTTGCATGGTTTTCTATTTATTTTAATGTAACTTTTATTTGAAATGATCTGTCATGGATTCTGCACAGACAGTATGTACATACACCCAAAGCTATTCTGAAATGCTGTATTTTGCAGAACCTAAGGGAGGGTTAAAGCAATACAGGGTATATCTGTACTTGATGAATGATATAAGCTAAAACTTCAGACTTTTTTCACGTGTGAGGCACAGGCAAGCTTTCCGCTTTCATAAAAACAAAAGATTTTAAGCCTACAGTCTGTAGAGACTGTAGTTCAAATATCAAATAGTATACATGACTGTTGATACTAGGGTCTACAACAGTCTCTACAAAACCTGTTTTGGAAGTTATGTGTAATAACCTGTTATTAATAAGTCACAAGTAAAAGCTGCATCATATTTAGCATTAAATAACAATTGCTTGCTTTGCAAGTACTAATATCAAACACGTCTTATTTAACTGATTAATTCGGAGAAACAAGATCGATATAGTCTCTCTTTGTGTGCAGTATATAATGCCCCACTTCTCAAAAACAATAAAAGACAGCAAAACAAAAAAAAAACATTGAGGCAGTTTTACTTCTCACACACCTACAAAAAATATAATCAAAAACTACTGCTCCACGCTTCAGAGCATTTAAAAATCACAGTCAGTATCCTACAATTTTGAAAATGATTAATGTTTGAATATGTGCATTAGACATGACTGTAGCAGAACGATCAGACAGACATGTGCTTGTGATGTGTCCATTTGATGTTACTGTAGATTTTGACTTACGTGAACCCTCCTCAGTCACCATTCCAAGACCCTCAGCTTTATTTTGTCTTTCAAATGCATTCAAGTCCAGGACACTGTTGATGTTTAGAGAAACTATACTGTATTTATCATAGTTTTAAATTAAAAGATACAACACAGAGGTCCATTAATGGGGAAGATCCAAAGTGAAAACAGACCTCTAAAGCTCACAAACTAACCGTCAAGTAAACCATTGTCATGAAACACATAAATAATTATAATACGCTAATAATTACATAATAATTACACTACTTCAGTCATTATACTACTTAAGACAAAACCATTGAGGGGTCACTGAAATAAATTAAAGTCTAATGACAAAACAGGGCTTTGCAATTCACTGAACCAATGTTTTGAATTTAGTTCTTAGAATACTTGATGTGTTCTCATCACATGTTTTCCAACCAACCTGCATGACTGCATGAGTCCTGACAAACTCTTGAAAAAGCCAGCATCCCTTTTTTCCTTCAGGTAGTCCAGCATTTTCTGCAAAAATATGTTTTTTTTGTGTCACTAAAATCTAGATCATTTGCACAGGTTCCAAAGAGGTTAGATATTTGGTATTAAAGAGGAGCATAGGACAGGTTTCTAAAATCAAAGCACATGATTTTAAGAAGTACATGAACTTGTAAGAACCTAGATTGTTGTAAATGGCCCATCTAAAATAATCTATAGTAGATGCTTGATTATAGTTGTAAAAAGTAAAATGAATGTTTTGTTGTACCTGCTGGACAACAACATTGCCACCATTTAGAATGGCAATACCAAGCTTCAGTGTGTAAGTTACCATGGGTCCCAATTGACCTGTGGAGAATAAAAAAGTATTACTCCATTAATGCACAATGTTCTAGTGCACATTTCCATCAGTGAGCAGGAGATCAGCTGCCAGTATCAAGAGTCACTTCTAACATTACCTTTGCTGGCACTTATCATCTGAAGTACCATCTCTGCAGCCCCACGGTCATGCAGTCTGGCCTGCTGGTACAGGGTCTTTTGTTTCTCCATTTCCTTTTCCTGAGGGGAGACACGAACAGGAAGGAGCTAATGAAGTTGCACTCAAATAGGACTTAGCCCTTAGTACAGAGCATGGCCTTAGTGTCTTAAATCATTAAGAACTCAATTTAAGAACTTTCATATGAGACAACCATCCTCACTGAAAAACAGAGTAATTTAACTAAAGCTGTACGTATACAGTACAAACACCCTGCATTTCATTAGTTTTGTCAAAAATATACATTGTATGTAATTTGGCTTCAGAAAATGTCTGGGATTACCACCCTTTTCATAAAAAATACTAATACTCCATAAATGTTAAAGTTAAATGAAAACAACTTTTTTCTATATTGTAATATGTAACAGTTCAGTAAAAAAGAACTGAGAGTACTCTACCTTCCCAGACAACAGAAGAATACTCACCTCAAAGGTCTTCTCCTTTCCTTCCTCTTCGTCCTCTTCCTCCCCTTGGCAGCTCTGAGGAAAGAAGAAGACATTGTGTGTCAACTTGGCTCTTTTAAGACATACTGTAAGTAATAAGCTGTGAAAAGGCAGATACAACACAGAGTGGAAACAAAAATCAACATGTATTCACAAAGTAAGGGGAACGCCAACATTAGAAATTCTCTGCCAAGATTTTCGGTGCAATTAAAAGGGAACAACTTTGTAGTTTTCTAAAGAAAGAAAAAAGTAAATAACAACACACAAGTACCTTTGCCATCATGTCCGCATATGCAATATACAATGGATCTTCTTCCAGAGAACTAGTGGGAAACACAAACACAACCTTATTTAAATATGTATTCATCTCAATGAAGTATATATATATAGTATATCAGTATTCAATAACTGAAAAGATAAATATTAAATGTCAGCAAACCAAATTAATTTCCTTCACTACCCCTTGATTTCAGTGTACAGTAATTAGGACACGCAGCACCACAGGAGTCTGTTCCTCAACCTCTGGGCACATTTATCACATGACCACAACACAATATCCTGGAAAAAACAACATCTTCTTAATTTGAATTGTGATAAAAGAAAGATAATACTAATTGATTCTTGGCTTTTGAATGGTATCAATTCAAGATTTCAGGTTCACACTTGAAAATTGGAAGTCTATTCTTACTGCTCATGTTCTTGTATGAAACTGATTTGCTTCTTGATTCAATTCTACTTTCTTATTTTCAAAATACTTTTACATTTCTGTATTTAATGCCAAGAAACTTGGCCATATATTTGTATTCTCCAGAACTGAGAATTTCTTGTCTGTTGGCAGATAATTTGTAATGATAATTTGTAAATTCGTCATTGGTAATTTGTAAACTTATCCTGCACACTTTTATGATGCACAAGTGTTTTACAAAGTCAGTTAAAGGTGTGAAAGATTTAGATGAAGCAGCTCACTGCTCACACTGCACTCTTTAAACCTGTGGTTTTCCAGGAGTCCAAGTGTCTTGCTGTACGCACCTCCTTTCTGTCAGGGCATTGTGGCTAAAGTGTAAGATGAGCTGGTGAAGGGGGTCAGGCTGCTTCTCTGCCTCCTCCTCTTCGTCCTCTTCTGTCTTTTTCTGGGGTCTCTGCATGAACACCCACATTACTTAGCAGAATAACCCAGCTCTCCGATCCCAACACTACCAATCCCCGCATTGCAAAACTTATTCTCATCATGCAGTCGGTATGCGCACGTTCTGTAGTGTCTTTCAAATGGTGCTCCCTATTAAAATGCATTTTATTGTTTTTTTCTCATTTCTAATAAAAGCACTAAATCGTTGCATATTGCTATACTGTATGTACATGGTGATGTATATAATAATCACAGGGATTTCTGTATGCCAACAGGCTGTAAACAATGAACTTTCAAGGCCAATTTCTACTGCATTCTGTGAATATGATTACTTTACAATTCATTAAGTTATGACTGTAAATAAAATGGGCCTATTATTTAATTAAAAAATAATTTTAAAAAATTAAACCATGTTCCTAAAATGTAGCATTTTAAAAAACAGTGCATACTATGCTTAAGAATTGCCATTTCTAAACATTTACTACAGCCATAAAACAACTAAAAGTAACTAAAAACATGAAGGTTTCTTCTAAATTAAAAGCATTAATCCAACAATCTAGCATTCTGATATTTCATTATGTCACTTACCTTTACAGCAACTGGATACACCACATTTTCAGCAGATATAGAATCAAGCATGCATGAAAAATGCATACCCATTGCATTTAAAGGAAACATAATTTTCTAGAAATCTGATGAAATGCATTGAAAGTACTTCAACACCCACGGCTTTGAGGCAATTATTTTAATTTCTGGCTAGCATGCTTGCATCCACCATCACACATACAGTACATACAAACAGAAATGCAGTTAGAAATAGTAAGGATGACAACAGTTATATAGCATGGGTTCATGACAACAATGTCTAAATACAAGCTGTTTAAGTTGGATACAAATACAAGTTGGAAAATATACAGTAAGTACGTTTGGGGGAAATTATGATAGGCTGATACGTTGTATTTCGTTACAATTAATGCCTGTCCTCTCTTTCAGAAAATATTTTTGAAGTATTTCTAGGGAAATACTGTAGAATTTTCTTCTTGTGGATATCTTCCAACTGATTAAAAGAAAACCATTCATTCTCCATCTGTTCTACTGTATTATTGCTTCACCTTCACAAATAAAGGTTGTGCATCATGTAGTTAACATTTGTCTCTGGGGTTGTTTGTGGGCTTAAACAATTTTAAACAGGATAAGGACAAAAAGGTTTTAATTAGAAAAGCAGTGAAGTAAGTAAATTTACTGAACAGGTTCTCACCTTTAGAAATCCAGATTATGCACTGAGGAAAGTTACCTCTCTTATAAATTGTCATGAAAAGATTTTTTTCCTTTCCCACAGTGTACAAAGTGTCACATTATTGAACAGTTTTTTATATTTAATAAAAAGTACAGTCTGATGATATTGTGGGATTTATTTAAGCATTTAAAAAATACTGTACACATGAATCCAGTCATAAAAAAGAGTCAATACGATACTAATGATATTGAAATTTAGGAAAGAAAAGAGACATCTTGTAACCTTTCTATCGCAGGATGATTTATAAAGATGCTCCCACACTATAGTACATATGGATGCGTCATGTTTTTCAAAACAATTTGCACTGACATCAGCTAAAATGTCATGCAGCCCTTTGGGCCCTAATGTTCTATGTGAGTCACTACTTTTAATGGGCAAAAACTTAATTGAAGTGGGATAAAATGAGAGATCATTTTCAAGGTTATGCATTTCAATGGCTTGGCAGTAATTGTGCTTGCAAAGCATGCAGCCAGTCAAGCTGCAGCTCATAGCAAGGCACAGAGGCCAGCGCTTACACAGTACTTACTGCCAGGTCCTGCACTAGCTTCTCCTCAAAGGAGTACTCCTCTGTCTCTATCCAAAACCTCTGATAACCCTGGAGGAAGAGGTTAATAGAGCGATGCCTGGGGGGCGAGAGTGAGATTAGGGAGGATTAACATGAGGAAGGAAGGCAGACAGGATTGGAACAGGAGGACTGTGCTAAAGCAGTTAATGATTAGTGGGACAGTTGGTCATCTGACTGGTCACCTTACAGGGATAGTTCTCCTGGATATGTAGTTTGTTAGCACTCTTCTGCACATGGAAGATTTAAGAGGTACCAAATCAATGGTTATGTTTTAAGAAGTAGTAATAGAATACAAATACAGTGCATCATATAAAGTGTGGCCTTCCCTTTTTTAAAGTACCACACTTTTAACATTTTTTTTTTCAGTTTTTACTGTTTTACTTGTACTGTAAAGTGATACAACAATGATCTTTGATTATAATGCTTATTTTTTTGCAAAGCATATTTTGGCTGCTCCACCAGAGAGTTTTTAAATCCTCACAGACCAGAAAGCTGCCAGATGAATTCAAGAGCTTATTTAACAGACTAGAAAGAGTGTTTGTGTTCATTTCCAGATCCAATGTAATTCTCCAACTCCTCGTTACACCTAAATTAAATTCAAAAGATTTTGGATTTTTTGGATTGAGAAACGTCACAACCCATAGCTGTATTATGAGCAATAAACCACATATAAAAGTAATTCAAGCCACATTAAAAGGTGTTGTATTTCATACAATTAAAGAATAAGACGTTTGTGTTTCCTGTTGTTACAGATAATATAATGTACTGTAACTGTTAATACATTAACAAAAAATGTCTTTTCAATCAAAACTAAACTCTAAAAAACTGATTATTTGCAGGCTGTTACTAAAATTATGTTTTGCAAATCCTTGTGCAGCGCCAGTTTTGTGCATGATTTACTTGATAGAGTTAAAAAACAATGTGCTAGAATATTTCTCTCACCTCAGTTGTGAAGGATACAGTATATCTAGAATTATAGTAAGCAGAAATAAATGTCTTCAACAATTTTGAGATACCAGGAGGAAATACATGCTATCAAGGCATCTGCAATTCTCCCTTGAGTTATGTCAGTACTAAATTAGAAAATCACTCCTCTGAATTAAGGCTAGTGTGGATCTATCCCTTGTGAGTGAATGCCAGCTCTGTTTCCAACCTACTCAAAGTGCTGAAAGAGGTTTTTAATAGCGTCAGCTGAGCCTGTTGTCATCTTTCCCTGAAGGGAGACCAATCCGAATTCCAATGAGAAAAGGACGTGCATGAGAGTTACAAACCATGGCTGGGAAAGGAAGATTGCTTTTACACAAACGTGAGCTGTCTGAATCTTACGTTACCGTTAGCGTGTAGATCAGACTGTCATAGTCTGTGTTCTCATGCACTTTTTCCAGCCAAATTTGTTGGTAGGAGTTCAGGAAGTAATTGTTATTTTTGTGTCTGAAGAAAAGTATAATGTTGTCATTTAAGAAAGAACAAAAAAGAGACATGTCAAAAGTTATTACAGGAAATGATAATATCATTAAACACAATACTGCCCAGATGAAAAAGTCATTGTAGTTTGAGGCTATTATGAATTTTAGAAAAAACTCTAAAGAGGTACAGTGTAAGAGAGTTATTGTCCACTCCAGACAGTGCAACACATAACCTCTGGAGTTAGACTAGTGGACAGCAACTCCTGCTCATGAAATAATTTTCACTCTAACTCATTTGGTAAAGACATCTCCATTTAGGGTTGGGCATAATGTTAAATGAATAATTAACAATACTTGAAAATGTCCATTTATGTGCCATCTTATGAATAGTTGCAAGCTAAAAACAATACTGCATTAAAGTGTAATAGTTTCCTGATCTATGCCTCGTATTAATGGCTACCAAAAGAACTAAATATAAGTGAATTTTGTACATTAACAATGGGGTCATGAGCAGGGTAATTTTGTTTTAACCTATTATTTGTGTGGCTTTACCACACAATCTTCCTAAACCCAGAGATGCAAAGATATTTATAACATATGGCAAAATGGTTTTATAAAGTGTTCCATCCTCAGATGTTGTAAGTTTTTTAAAAGGAAAGAATGTTGGCTCTCTGCTTTCTGAAAAACCTAGGGGAGCAAAGTAATTATTTCAGTGTTTTCTGTCTCTGTACATTGTTAGTATCTAGAACAACACATATTATGAAACCACAAGAAAAAACAAAAATGTGAGCAATTATTCTTAAAAATAAGTCTTTTTCAAGTATAAAAAACTTGAAAAATAAACTGCACTTCAAATACTTCAAATAAAACAGCAGGAATTTATGAACATTTACAATCCTGGGTTTAACTCTTATTAATTTTCATTAACTCATAGCTTTTATTAACATGGTTTTCATTATTTCATTTTTGTCCAAATGGATGTTAAAATTGATAACATAAATACAAAAGTGCCTAGTGAAGTTTAAAAAATGTGGTAAAATTCATAGATCTCAAAAAGCACAGGTTTGTGGACAGCATCCAGGACTGTTTAATTTTGAGACAGCAAGGTAAGTATCTTGTCATTGACATACCTTGGCAGATTGTACAGAGGAGCCATTCGGAAGCAGGCTACCACAGCACGCTTTCGTTGTTTGGACAAAAGTTTGTGCCACACAGCTTTCTTGGACCTTAGAGGCTGCTCAACCTTATTTTAACAAAGGAAGGATAGAATGGAAGATTTCAGCAACAAAATAATGTAAAAACACATAATGCATATGAATGGATCTTTGTCAAAGCAGTAAAACTGTGATAATACTCTATAACACCCTTGGAAATGAACAAACACAGTGTTCACTTACTGTATTATTAGCCAATCTGTACTCCATTATGTTTTTAGAATGCTACGTTTAGCCATATTTTCTTAAAATTTCTTTAAAAAGAAAACCACAAAAGAAGGGGAACTGCTCTCCACACATTCTGGAATACAGGCTATGCAGCAGATGGCTTACCTGTTCCAGGTGGAAGACTGCAGCTGAGATTCTCTGCACCCTGCTGACAGTGCGCTCTGGATCCGGTGGTTCTTCACTCTTCACGACCACATCCTTGTACAGGTTCAACTGCCACCTCACTGCAGGGTCCTCTGACTTCGGAGGGAACAGCAATCATCACTCATGGTAAACCATACAATAGCAATCGCTTGAGACAGTCCTTATAAAACACTTTCTGTCCTTTTCTCTATGAACTGTAATTATAGTACAGCTTAAACTGTTAACATTTATACTAGATTTATTCTAGTTTACACTAACCACTTGCTGTAACGTACAGTTTCAATTAATTATTCTGAGATATTAAAGATACATTAAGATATTATTATATATTGGTTTCTAACAAAGTGAATTACCTTCGTTCCTACATTTTGATACAAATATTCTCTTTAAACTCATTTTGTTTGCCAGAAAACCTCAAAATGAACAAAAAAATGTCCTAAAGGATTACTGGTGTATGGTTATTAAAGTGAAAAACCACAACTGTTATGATTCCAGCATGATCAGAAAATGTAACATGATAATATTGGTAAAACACATACAAGTTTTGGTTCCAAGTAATCTTCTTGAAGAAGTTAAAATTTTAATTATGTAATTAACCACCATAATTCAATACTGTAACAACATTATTTTTTGCAATTTTCTAAAATGGAGAATGCTAGACAATACATACTTCCATTAAAATGGACGACACTCCAGGTATCTTTAGCTATTACTTTAGCTTAGCTTTTAGAAAGTAATTATAATAATCATCCAAGAATACATTTTTTAACAGATGGGACTTGTTCTATGACAGTGTAATGTCTTCTGGAGTCTGACAATCTGGAGTCCTGTAAACTAAAAGATTTTGAGCAGAATTTTCTGCAAGCAGATACTGTATAACGATTTAATGCAAAAGGTGAGGAAACAATGAATACTTCAACTAAAAATACCCACCTTTTCTTGCAAGTGCAAGTTTTGGCGCAAATGATCTATGACTTCTTCATCTGTATCTTTCTACAAAATAGAAAATGGTAAAGAATCAGAGGAATATATTAATTTACATTTCTTGTTGTATATTCCCTGCCCAAGTATCTCCCTTTAAAGCTGTAATTAAGCTGCCTTTTTTCATGTACTGTAAACCAACTATTAACAGCATTAACAGCATTTCAACAAGATGTTTCACTCTTTTTGTAGATTTTAAATCACTAAGATGTAACAAATGAATACAATTTTATTTAAAAATCTGAGGATTTTGGAATCTCAGGTGCATTTACCCTTCATTGGGAGTGTAGAGTAATCCCTAATCTCAACGAGGTTACACTGAAACACACTCACTAGACACATGAGAAGTACTGTACCACTGTCTTAGATAGGCTTGAGATGGGTTAGACAATGTTAGCAATACTATAGTGTTTGCAGGTTATGTGAATAACATATTTGGTGATTAGGTGGATGCTGCCTAACCTTTATTAAACAAGTTCAACAAACCAAAATAGCAGCAGACAGATACTGTATGTCTTTTAGATAGATCTAAAACAAACACTGCATTTATAAATGTTGCACCTACAGTATCAATGAAACTGAAAAAAAAACACACATTACTGAAATAACACTCACTATGCATTTGGTTAAAATTCATTAGCATCATACTCTTACCAAACTGTATCTGTATTTTGCCAAAGAAATGAGCTCTTGGTCACCCGGAGTGCACATGTTCAAGCCAATTGGCAGCATCTTTTTAAGGGCTGCTACAATCAGGGAGGTCTGGATGGAATAAAACTCCCCACGGCGCTTTGTCCTCTTTCTCTCCTGGTCCTGGCCTCCTGTCTGGTAGAAGAAAAATCAACACGTGTCTTCCTTTAAAAAAAGTCCCTTTAGCATTGGCTGTGTTCAGTAGGACTGATTGAGAAAAAGAAAATTAAATTGCAACCTCCCCCCCTCCTACCTTATAGATAATTTTTCCAGTTTCGAGTAGATTCTGTTTTCAGATTATTCTAACAAAAAAGTTTGTGCTGTTATAGGTACTGCACCAGGTGATTATCAAAGAAACCAGAAAACTTGTGGAACATGTTTTTTTATTTAAATATGAATTTTCCATTAAATTAAATATTGCAACTGGACTATCATCAAACAATGGAAGACTACCGTACTTTTTTTGGAAGGGAGATGAATCTGAGAACTAGCCACTTTGATTTATCAATGTAGCATGAATATCAGACACAGCAGAAATGTAGAGCAGAGAAGAAATTATTGTAGGCTTTCAAAGTTTTTATTTCTTTGGCTCTAGTAACATTTTCTACTGTGAATGACAGCCGTTAAGCAAAGCCTGCATACCAGTCCATGTACGTCTGCAAGCTAAGCATTTATTCAAAAGCTTTGCTTGGAAAGATGCATTAGCAAAGACTAACAATATTCTGTAAAAGTCAAATAAAACCATATTCAAGGAGCTGGCATAAAAGTGATACATATTTTAATCTGCAGAAATCTCAAGAACTCGGTAACAAATATTCAACTATTTCACAGACATCAATGGTCTGTTTAACAGCTGAATAAGACTTAAGACCAATTGTAGGCATAATGTAATAAACAAACCAATAAGATTGGATTGCTTGTATGGTACTGGTTAGTTATGACTGCCAACATTTTTAAATATAACAATGTTAAAACACATTTAGCAGGTGGCTCATGTTGAAGGCAAACAGAGAACTTCCCTACCATACAGTATATGACATACTGTACCTAACATTAGATTGCCCCTAAAAAGATACATTCTTCTGCTTGCTGCCAGGCAGATAAAAAAAAGGCTTGCTACAAGTACAGTACACATGCATTCTGACCTGTACCTTTAAGAGCATGGACTGTATGAAAGAGAAAACAATGAAAATGTAATTATACAATAAAAAACAACTACAAGACACAATCAACATTAAACTATAGCATTAAACTATTGTAGTGTTCCATGAATTAAGGCAAATGCAATTCTGTTAAAGGACTAATAAACAGTTTTGTAAAGCATACATAAGATTAATTTAGTAAGAATAAAAGGATGTTATAACTGTAAATGTACTACATTTTTGTTTAGTAGAAATGTATTATTACAATTACTAGAGTACTTACTTCAGAAATGCCTCAGTAGTATAACCAGAAAGAGATCACTAAGTACTGTTGAAGACATTGCATTGAAATTACCATAGTATTTATAAAGCTACTGCATTGAAATTACCATAGTATTTATAAAGCTACTGTACTCAATGCAATGAAGATCTCTCTGGCTCAGGTACAATTCCTGTGAATGAACAGGTATGTGTGATATAGATTAACATGGATCCCCACTTCAAAAAACAAGTATAACATTATCATGGCTCACCTTAGACATCTTGGTCTTGTTTTCTCCTGTTAGGAAGGACAGGTTGTTGATTTCATTTTGAACCACAAAATTTTGTTCTTCTCTCTTAAAGTTCTGTGAAAAGCAAAGAAACCCAATGTAAATTGACTTTCTGTCATCCACTACCTACTGTATACATGCTGCTTTTTGATATATAAAAGGAGCATTGATATGTGCTGTACAAACAATGTGACTCTGAACACCGTTGCCTTACAAGTCAGTGTTTGAAGTGTTAACTCCTAGTCTCAGAGGAGATCTCAGTATCAAAGTCCTTGCAGACCACTAGCTCTAACTCGATACTGGACCAAACCACATTTACTCACTATCAAAACGTGTAGTGACCAAATCATGGCATATGAACAATAACATCATATGTATGTTCCAATGAACTGTGCTTGAGACTACAGCATCAAATTCATTTTTTGATTAATACGGTTTATGATACTATGTATACTTTAAGCAGGAAATATGTTCTGAAAGTTGATCGTGACAATTTATGATCTATTTCAGTGGGACACAACTCCATTACATTTGGAGGGATGGACACAGTGTCTGAAAGTTCTCCTCTGCTCATAAAATATGATATAATTATCATTAAACATAATAAGCATAATGGGATCAGTTTAACACTTATCAAAGGTCTGCAGCTGTGGATAATTTAAAGAGCCCTGAAAAACCTGCTGGATCCTCACCTTCGAGAAGTGGGATTTCCACCTCTGATATTCTTACATAATAAAATTGCAAATATTTGTATTGTATTATAACAGTTTACAGGCCTTAAAAACAACAATCACATACTTATGTGATCTGTGTGAGATTCTAACATACAGTTAGTCCAAATTTATATTACAAAATTATAACTAGTAATTATACTAGAAGAGCAAATAAGATTATCAGGGTAATCTGACAGCCATTGATTACAGTATCGACTGGTTAACTGATGTTGTAAAAGTGCATCATTTAAAACTGCAATGGAAAGAAAGCCATGGCCTTCTCTGACATTAAACCCCTGTTTTTAATTGAACCAGCCTTATATTCTAGTTGATTTCATCATCAACATTAACAATCATCTTTTATTTCAATGAAAACACTCTTACATGTGATTTACACCAAAGGATGAATATTTCAGCGACCATCCTGAAGAGCTCATTAGAATCAGCATCAGGCTCTTTCAACCAGCGGGACCTTT
Source organism: Atractosteus spatula (assembly GCF_055471065.1). Lineage (NCBI taxonomy): Eukaryota > Metazoa > Chordata > Actinopteri > Semionotiformes > Lepisosteidae > Atractosteus > Atractosteus spatula. The sequence goes on from NC_142714.1 coordinate 16,656,870, forward strand.
TCGAATAAAACACAAAGTCACTGTCACCTGAAATTCAGTTAAGAAATAATACAGAATAACTCTAAGATGCAGCTGTTCAACATTTATTTGTATTTATGCATAACAGATGCAATAATAGCCTCTTGACTGTCCAGACAAGAAATTCTCTGTGCTTTTTGTGTTCTACAGAATGTGTACTTAATTGGCAATCATTTCCCTGCCTATTCAGAGCTTCAATTCTTAATTGAAAAAAGCACTTTGATACCACTGAGCTCACCTGAAATTCTCCTGATAGTTTAAAACAGAGAATATTAAACATCTAAATCCCAGACTGGAATCATCTTGTTGGACTTTCGTGGATAAGGTCAGAAGAGGATATATATTAAGCCAACATGGTGATTTGGGTTATGGCATTTTGGGAACAAAAGGTCTTGTAGTCAAGAATTTAAGAAATAGAGCAGTGGTTGAGTACCTGTTGTTATCCACATAACGTATCAGCATGGGGTAAAAGCTATAGAGATCCCTGCAGAGCACGGCAAACTCATCCAGAATGAGCAGCTCAGCCTCCTGCGTGTCTCCTTTGCTGTCAGCCTTCAGCATCTCCTCCTCTGCCACCACTTTCACTGTCTTCTTCTTTAGCTTCTCCAGCGTGGGCAGGAAGTGCGTCTTTAGCAGGTCTGCTCTGGCCTTGCTAATAATGGGCTGTGCGTACACTGCAAAACAGGGGTTTTCATAAAGCTCATTAAACATAATTTTATCATATTTTACTTCAACAAATTGACATGCTAAAGGCGCTATGCACATTGGGTCTTAATCACAAACAATAACAGCAATTCCATAAACTTATAAAGACACTCTGAAATATCACTGCAGGCCATTGAGGTACAATGTTATAATGAAGCAATAACCATTATTGTAAATACTGTAGCATATAAAGCATACCTGTATAAAGGTCCTTACAGCAAACTGTCCTGAAAATAAATCTACTAAGAACCAAGACATGCTCATTCACAACCCACCAGCAATCCTCTTCATCCAAGATGCCTCGTCAATTCCCAGGTTGTTATTTAAGATTTTCAAGATGTTCCCAAGGATGATGCTGAGGTGTTCCGAGGTGACCATGGTACAGCAGGGGCTACCGCTCTCAGTATTCTCTGTGCCTCTCTCCCACCAGTATGACAGATAGTTACACAGCATGGGCAGAATGACCTCGATGACATGGGGCATTTCAGTGTAGCGGGCACCAGACTCTGCCATATCATTTATGTCCTTCATTAACCCATCCAAGCGTGGCATTTCAGGACACATTTCCTCAACGGTATCAGGCATCCCTAGAACTGTTTACAAATCAGCATATTACATACAAAGGGCCACACCTCATCTGTTAATAAGAAAGCTAATGTGTGCTTTTTTTCTATAATTTATTCTTTCATTCAATGCTTAAAGCAAACATTAGCTTAGAAGATTTTCAGATTATGAAAAAAGAAGCTCAATGTAAATCTACTTAAGACAAACGATGTGATACAACATTCAGCAGTTAAACTATTTGAAGTATTAAATTTCTTAGAAAACACGGTATAAGAGCAAGACAGTGAAATGTGAGTTAGCATAGTCCATAGTGCTGGGCTTATTTCCAGCTTTGGACACCTGTGTGTCTAAGTGTCATGGTTCCTCTCATAGCTAAACACATGTCCTCCCCGTTTTCCTATGGATTTTCTCCAATTTTCCTCACTTCTCCCAAAAACATGCAAAATAGATCTAACTGGCTACTTTAAATGGTCCCTGGTTAACCCCTGATCTTCATGTGAAAAGGAAACGGTCACTCTTGCCATGTCAGTTGCAGCTCCAGTGCTACTCTGTACTATGCTTGGAATCAGATATGGAAAGTAAATATGTGTCTACAAACAAGCCCTGTATTCTTAATCGGATAAGGCTAGTCAACAGAATAATAGTACTGAGAAAATGTTTTTAAGTATGACTATAATGCTTTATACTGTATTTATATATTGTTTGTCTGTGGACTAAGTAACTCAGTATTAGAAAGTATGTTTTGGAGTAAACCAATTCCTGTCCCACATACTGGCTCTCTCCCGCGGAGATTTGGTGTTGAAGACGGAGTGAGGGTTGTGCATGTTGAGGTGAGGCTCCAGGAAAGCCACGGGCATAGCTCCTGCCAGGGTGGCCAAACACTCTCCTAGGGCTGGACGCTGCCTGCAGGACCAGAACAACAGAATCAGGAAGAACCAGAAAACCTGCCTGATCCCAATCTCTTACCACAACCTTTACCTCCCCTAAATGACTTTTCCTTGATGCCAACAAACTGGTTTATAACTTACATGTCAGTAAGAGTTGTAGAAGTAAGGAACAAGCTGCCCAGCCATGCTGTTGAAGTCAATACCCTGGCTTCTTTCAAGAAATGGCTCAATGAGATCCTTGGATCACTTGGTTACTAACTACCAAACAGGCCACATGGACCAAACAGGCTCCACTTGTTTGTAACCTTTTTTGAGTTTAGTATGCTAATGTAAAGAAATCTCTGTCCAGATTCACATGATTCACAGTGTTGTACTGTATAAAAATTAACAACCCCAATCGAGAGGTGTTTTATATATTTTTGCTACAACAATCAAATACCTCTCAACGTAGATGTTCTTTCCTGTCCCCAGGGAGTAAAGACTGCACAGGATACGATAGCAGGAGACCTGAACATCGTCCACTGAAAAGAATGTTAAATCAGGAAAAGCAAATGTAAGGTATCATTTTTATATTCCCTTTCTAGGGAATTTCTATTTCAGTGTAGTACTTCACGTTATGTAAGAAGTGTATTCTAATTCTAAGTCATGTTGCCAATTTTTTATAATTTACAGTACATTTAAGGTACCATTGAAACCTGCAGAACTGTGATATTTTAAGACAAGGAGTGACTATCACTGCTACACATACTGTAATAGACATTATTTGAAATTTTGATATTAGTGAAAACAGTAGAACAGAAGTACTTACAAATGAGATCAATGCCAAAGTGGTGCTGTGTGATATGCTCAAAGAGTGATGTGAGGATGGGTAAGAGGGCTACAGTGGTGTAGTTGATGTTCTGAGAAACTCCTTTCATCTGGGTTCTGGAGTGGGTGAATTTCCCCAGTTTCAGATTCTCCAGGGTTTTCTCCAGATCTTCAGCTGCACTCTCAAAGAAGGTTCGAAGCCCAGCTTTCACAAGCTCTGACCCTGATTTCATCACAGTTCTGTCCAAATATAAAAAGGCTACAATTAAATTTTTTTTGTACAATACAGGCAACCAACCAAGACTGATTTTACAATTTTATGACAAATGAATATTGTCTAAAGCATACTGGTGACGAAGTTCAGACCTGTTGATCCATTGTTCTGCATTCTTCTTCAAGTACTGTAGTGCAGCCAGCTGATCAATGTATAGATTCAAATAATAAGAAATACTGCTTATGCCATATCATCTCAGTGTCCTGGTGCCTTGCATTACTAAAGCTCTATCGATACTTCACAGTTTTAGGTTCTTAAAGAAGGGTTTAGGTTCAGGGTTTAGGTTCAGGAATAAATTAATTAAAATTGGATACATTTCCAGACTAAAATAAAGAGATTTAAAGTTGTCTTGTTGAGGTAAGGATGAAGGAAATGCCACAGTATGTAATCAGCTGGTATCATTATGGGTGTTGTGTTCTTACAGCTACTTTAAGGCTAAGATGCTCACTGTATGTGAAAATTAATTATACCCAGAAACATACCTGGTATCAAGGGTTCGTGCCAGGATGTGCAGACAGCTCACCATTGTAGCAGAGTCGCTCCCTTTAAAATGACAAAATGTTCCATTGTGTCTTAAATATGTCATCTTAACCATATTAAACAGGAGCCAAAAGTTGAGGCTGAACTGTTTTATATTGAACCACACAACTCTTTCAAGATTTTCAGAAAAATTACACTAAGGTAAAAATTGTCGCCTCCCCTCATAAGTGACAGTATCTATCATAACTGATATATTTAAGTGAAATTATTAAATACAGGCATTTAATTCTTGGTCCTAGGGGATGACCTGTGCACACAATTACAGCTGAAAAGGCACAGAAATACTTAATTTTAATGTAAAGTAATTCTAATACTTATATGGTCATGACTAAAAAATATTGACCAAAATTAACTACCAGCAAAGACAAATGGGGAATAAACCGATGTCCCATCAGTGGAACTCCACATAGCAAGAATTTTATTTTTCATTTACAGCATATCGTATATCTCATATTTAAACAGTTTGTCTTATCAATATGCCATTTGCATTTTTAACAATATACAAAGTATTTACAACAATGTAATAGTGATGATACTCTAGGTGTCAGCTGAGTGCAATTTGTATATGCAGTATGCTGCTATCTTCTTACCAAAGAGAGAAATCCTGTGCCTGACAAGAGCTGCCAGTTTACAGAACAGGCTGAAAAAATGTAGGAGAGAGGAGAAAGACAACAGTAAAAAGATAAGGCCAATGAAGGGAAAAGGCAAAAGAAAAAGTTTAGCTTGGCAAGTCCCAGGAAAGGTTACACCCGAACACACATCTGTAAACTAAACTGTAATGGAAGTACTGTAGCTCTAATCATGGTCTGCAAAACCACAAAAATAGTTTCTTGTGGATACAGTTACTTTTTATTTGAACAAGCCTAAGACTAAGTGTTAAATGAAAAGTGTAAAATGCAGTAAGACTAACTGAATATTATAATATGTGGATTTATCATAGCTGAAATGTAAGGTAAGTGCAAATCCTTATGACTGAGTCTTCTGCTGCCTTTTTTCATATGTATTTTTTTCACACATCTCTATACACAACAACGTATTTGTCCAGATGGTTCCTTAATTGAAAAGGGTAATGCTGCTTCACAGCCCCATGATGAGAGTGGATAGCAGGAAACCGTGCTAACTTGCTAAGGGGAGTAGTACCTGGTCACCATTTCCTTTTCCTTGTTGGAAGCATAGCCACTGCTGCTCAGGGTCTTAATGGGAGATGACAGGAAGTACAGAGAATGATTCTTGAAGTATTGGTCTATCAGCGGAAGAAGAACCTAAGGATGTTAAAAGGGAAAAATGAAGGTGGGTACAGAATGAATTTCTGAGGGCTTAATAAAATAAATAATGTCTGACATCACTAGTGCAAAAACAGCAGGGTCAGTATATTATGTTTTGACGAAAGTGAAGATGGCTAAAGAGAAACAATTATTATTAGGTTATGCATTAATTGAAAATACAATTTAATTTGATACCCTTAAATTAATTCCAAAATATCAAGAGTAAAATTAAAACATTTCTGTTGTTTTAAACAGTTTTTAATTTTGTCAAATCCCTACAACATTAATGCTAGAATTAATGATAAAGGTCAAATACCAGATAAAAAGGAATAATATTATTGTTATGAGATATAATATTATTGCTAAACTGACGCCTATCAGTATCTTTCGTGCAAAAAAGCAACAAAGAAGAAACAAATCTTAGTTAAACAAGGGCAACATGACACAGTAAAACAAAAGAAAGAATGAATAATTTTCAATTCGGAGGAACTAATTCCATTTGATGAAAACAACTGCTTTCTAAAATGCAAAACAGGAATAATATAGAGTCTCTTTTTGAAAGCATGCCTTTGAGATATGAGTCAGTAACTAACTTTAAATTTAGAACAAACTAACAAAGTTTCAGGTTTCAAGATCACAAAAAAGCAAAGCTAGAATAAGTGCAAAATCCTGGACAAAAGAAAATCAAGAGGGGAGATCAGCTTAAAACGAACACTTCAGAGACCTGGATGAAGCTGAATACATTCCAGCAAATATGGTATGAACTGAGATTAAACTAAATGTGAAGGCTTGCCAAGTACAGCACAGTGCTAAACAAAGACTTGGCAAAACAGCAACATACTGTACCATACATCCATAAAACATTAATAATCAAATATGAATCAAACACATTTTTCTTCCAAAAGAAGTCTATGGTGCATAGACTTAAATTGCTCGCAAGATTAAATTGTTCAGTGCTAGAGAGAAAAAATCATACCTTGGCAAAAAACTTGATTTCTTGCTCATGTGGTGATTTGTCAGCTTTACCACTGCTAACCATAGCCTCTGTAAAAGATGCATTCAAGTAAGTGATGCACTGCACCACACCACGATGATCACCCAAGCCAAATAATTCATCAGACCAGCAGGTAAAATGAACTGACAAAAACCATTCACAAGAAAAGAAACAGGATTTGTGACCAATAATCATTCACAATGTATGTCCACACTACTTGACTAATCCTTCAATCATAACATCTCATATTCTTATAAGGAAAGAAAATAGGGTTAGTTGAGCAAAGGAGATAAAATGAAGACAAAGCACTTGGAGGCACTCTGCACATTTATTAAATCAGATACATCTTTCTGCCACTGTAATATATTTTTGCCATCACTGATAGAGACTTGGAAAAAGGGCTCATAAGAAAATTTGTTAAATATTTTTGAGTGAAATGTAGCTATTTTACTTTTGTAATACCATGAATAATTTTTCAGTTCTTCAGCAGGGAATATGTGGTCATTTGTTCCATGTTGAAAGCCTCATCTATCGGTGGGAAAAGCCTACAACAAGGGAGGTAATACATCTATGGTAAGCAGTAACCCTGGCACTTACCCAAGTGAGCTATAAATTCCTGAGCTGAATCGACGTATTTCAGTAGCTTCTTCAAGAATTTATATGCAAATCTTTTTTCCATTGAAGAGGCATCCTGCTCCATATCCTTTAAACCTCTTCATGTGAAACAAGATGAAAAAATAAAAAGTTATATTAATACCTACTCCATAAATGCCACATCAATAAAAAAATGTGGGCAGTGATATTATTATTTAATGCTCCTAGATTATTTATTTAGGCTGCTAGATTATTCTCGCATCACAATTGATCACATAAGGTAGACTAATTAATCTGTCATCATTTATCCATGAATATTTCAGACATTATTCTATAGCAATACAGACTAAGAATACAGACTCTGGGTCTCTGTAAGTGAGGAAGAAATATGACCAAATGCTGTGATAAATCATCCTAAAGCACAACTCTTATTCTGGAATCTGAACAGGACAGGGATATCGAGCTCCATGAGGTGTGTAATATGGCTAAAACAAATCAATATTCCTTGGTGTGAAGTATGATTCATGTCTCATGATAACAGTTGGTAGTCCATGATGAAATTCTCCAAGAGGGCCTTCTGCATTTCTGTACTGCTGGTAGTTTTCACTTTTACAGAGTCAATATCCAGACACAAATTCCAAAGACCCTGTGAGGGCTGTCCCTAAATGTTCCCTGTTAGACTATCCCATTAACACCTAACACGTTCTGTGTCAAGAACACTCTACAGTCTACAGTCCCTTAGATCCTGCAGAGTTTTTATCATCACTTTCCAAAAAAGTATCACAAAGTGTTAACCCCACTTATTTTGCCTTTGATGTACATAGTACTGTTCTTCCAAACATAGGTATTAATCCTAAATATTTGTACTGTATATAATAATTGTGTAAGAATAAAAATTCTAGTGCTGTTTGCTTTTATTGCTGTTCCTTTTTGCAACAAAAAGGATTTGTTTTAACTATTTAAAACTATAATGAAGTTAAACAATATACAGTAAATGATACACACAGCTTTGTACTGTATGTAAAAGTCTTTTCCACAGCAGTGTTGTGTGAGGTAATCGGTGATGTGAAGGAAGTATCACCTTGTAATGGCATAACCATTAATCTGGAGGAATCTGAACAGTTCCTGGGCCTTCTCTCTGTCCCTTGCCTTCTCCTTGGCAGTTAAGGTATCATAAGGTACCAGCAATGGATGACCCCCACCACCTGAGAGGGGAATCACAGGTTTTATAAGAGGGTAGTACTACAAAGACAGGTTACAGACCTTTTGTAAAAAAATATCCATCAGAAAAGCAAAGCCTATTGGTGTGATTTTAATTCACCAAAGTACAGGATTTGTGTATTTCATATTTTCTGTGGTAAGTCAAGTACTCAGTGCGTCAGCTGAGTCTGCTCTGAAGAACAAAGGATTAAAACAGATTAAGATACTGACGGCCGCCAGACTGTGCCTCTCATGTTTATTAGACAAACACCTTACCATAGGACTTCACACCGTTCATTCAAAACGTTTAGGCTTAATAACGCTTTTAAGAAATTATTTTCGCACTGGCAACAATTTGTTGTCAGATGGTTCGAATGTGCATGTTTCAGCTGGTTAGTTTGATTTAAAAAGCAAATGGGATAACAAAACAAATCCATGCCAGATGAACAACTTCTTATATTTGAAGCTGTTCAACTAGTACATTTAGGAAAATCCTCTTAGCCAGTAAATCTCTTTTTTAATAGCCCTTGTGTTCTAAACAAAGTTGAAACCAAACAAAATTTGATGGCAAAGAAATTACACTACAGCAATACATCAAATATTCTTGTCAATTTTTTAATGGAATCACTTACCTCTGCTTCCCAATTCAATTTTCTTCTTTTTAGCCCATATATTATGGTAGTTTTCTGCCACAACCTCAACCATTGCCTAAATGAAAACAAAATGAAATAACCACCAAATAAACAGAATCTACTATGTAACATTAAGGGATATTACTTCCTACATGAATACAGAATAAAAGTTCCACCCATCCACTATTAGAGACACTTAACCTTGTGAGGATCGTGGACAGCTGAAGCCTATGCTAGGAGCTGGGAAGTGGTACTGACAGCACATGATTATCCTCTCGTTGTTGGGGATTCTAGTCCGTCAAAGAACACAATGACAAGTTTCAAAGCAAAACTAAAACATCCCAACACAAACACCACACAAACCTGAGTTTATAGACACATCTCAATGAAAATTGCACAGATCTCCACTCTAGTTACAATAAAAACAACTTTAAGGAAGTTTGTTTCTACATTCGGTAACTTATAATAACAGAAAAATATTGTTATTTTAAGAAGTCTAAACATTTTACTAACCTGAAGCTCTCTGGACAGAACAACATTGCTCATGTCAACTGGACATGGGCTGTAACCATTTCCCTGTTGAGAAGAAGCAAGTCATCAATTACAACCAATACAAGGCACCCTGGAGACATGTATTGTTAAACAGAATGAACTGCATCATACAATTTATGTGTTTGATTCAATCCGTTTTTGCTTTAAGAGTTTTTTTAAATAAAAACACTAGGATTATGATGCATCATTTAATTTTCTGGGGGCAAAGCCACAGATACAATATACAGTACTGCACAGCTTTATGTAAAGATCAGTGTCGCCACTGTGTGGCCACATTGTAATGCTTCAGACAATTTAAAGGGTGTATTTTAAATCAGGACTTGAAAGCTCAAAACGGAAAATTTTAGGGGTAAAATACTGTACATTGAAAAGAAAAAATAAAAATATGGTGATTGCATTCACTCCTGATCACGTCATGAAAGCTCCTTTGGTATCAGCTACTGTACATTTGCTTATCCAAACGATGTATCTACCAAATTTGCAGTGGGCAGCCCCAGTTTACTTGCGATAAAGTTGGATACCTGTGAAGACTGAGAAATCTTTCGCAGTTTTTCACTTTCCCTTTGCTGAAACATGACTTCACCCTCTTTGGTTCTCTCGATATTCCAGCCCATGGCCAGCATGCTTTTAATTGACTCCTTAACAGGCCAGCGATAAATCTCTCTCTCCTTGAGACAAAAGACACACAGATACAATATCTCTATTTGTGCACAGACTGATACAATACACATTTAATTTGTAAATCTATTCTAAAAGCATATTCTGTGGTCAAAGAAGTCCAATACAGCCTCTGTCCAGAAGTTTCTTCAGGTCACCTACAGTATAAATAATACAATTCTAAAAATTTAGAACAATTGAGTTTTAATCAATTCATTAAGTTTGTTCTTAAAATTCTGGAATTGCCAGCTGTCATTCTTCAGAATTATAAAACAATAGGAATTCTCTCAACAGTTTAAATGAATAATTCATTTTAAGCTTCTGAAACATTTTTTGAATGATTTATGGAAGATTTATTAAGTGCTAGATTGTGGTTCTCTAGAATCATAGTTGTTCTCCCTGAGCATAGAATGTTTTCTTTCTTAAAAAGTATACAATGCTATAAGCTCACGAATCAAACTTTATTTACAAGTTTCAAATCAGGCATTTTGTTTGTTTTATAATGAAAAGCAGATTTATTGTTTTTTCATTAGTGTGTAGTTATCTTCTTGAATGATGCTCCTGTTACAGTACCTTCTCTGTTAATGACTTGTAAGGCCTCAGCAAAGGATGAGTCTTCAGTTTCTCATCTAAAGTCTCCCCATATTTCCAACCACTTGGCAACTGGTGAGAGAAAAAAACACAGCAAGAAAGTTAAAGCATGTTTTCTGCCTGAGCAAAACAGCATCATATAAATTATTTGTTCTAGATAACCAAAAGACAGAAAGTGTCAGTTCAGGACAACTGTTGTGACAGATTTTTGGATAGTGTGTAAATGTCAGTTGCACTATGAACATACCGAGGAATAATAAACAGCTAATTTGTTGAATAAAATAATAGTTTTATACTGAAGATTCTTAAAACAGTATGATGTGTGAAACAAAATCACACATTTTTAGGAACATTCATATCTTAACACAAATTACTTAGAAGATGAAAAAGCATTAAAGTTCAGTATGATCTCTTACCTTTTCTGAAGCCCATTTATCATGGGAATGCTCAGCATATTTGTTGGCAATATACTCTAATTTTTCTGGAAGGGAAATACTGAAAAAAAGTTCAGAGTTATTGCTTCCAGATTCATTAAGATTCATAGTACTGAACATAAAAAACAACTAGTAAAAGACAATTTACTTTGTCCTAGTGATTTGTAAAATATTAACTGCAAGATGCAAAGTCTTATTAAACCTACCCTCTACAAATTGCATGGCAAAGAAAGTTCTTTTTATCACTTATACTGGGAAATTTGAAATACATTACATCACTTTCAGAACAAACTACATAACTTCATAAATAGAGAAGTGGAATTGTAGTCTTGCTCATAATATTGTACTACAATGTATCCTGAAATGCAGATGTTAGATTTAACTTTTATAATGAAAAATAAAAAAATATGCTAATTCTATAGCACACCACAATATTTCTCGGTTCTATTTTTTTTTGTGTTACACGTGAGCTCTTTTGTAATTGAGCACAAGCCCTTAGCTAATTATAGTGGAGTGTGATACATATGTTTAATGTATGGTATGACCAGTGCTGCTTGTAGTTCCTCTCCTGCTTCTCTGTGTGTGGTATGGTCTGCTATGATCTATAGTAGTTCATTTTCCTTATACTCTGTGGGACAAAGCCTGGTCCATCCAGGTATCACAAGGCCTGGCAGATCATAGTCCCATCAGTGTACCACTGCTGCCAATTTGAAGAAATGAAGGCAGTCAACAGTCAACCTATGCAAGCTACAATCAGTTGAAGTAAGGCAGGGGCAAATTCTTTCTGTGCCTATACAGTAATTTCAAAATAAAACTCCTTTATATATTAAATGCATTTTAGTTATATTCTGTGGCAGAAATGAACTACAGAATATCCACCCATTTACATGTATATTCTAAACTGCTTTATCCAGTACAGGGTTGCAGGGGAAGCTGGAGTCTAACACAGCAAGCAATGGGTGCAAGGGAGGATACACTTAGTCCACTGCAGCACACATACTGTACACCAGGGCCAGTTTTACAGAAGCCAATTGATCTACTGTAACAGTATGTCTTTGGAGTGTTGAAGGAAACCCACGCAAACTTGGGGAGAACATGCAAACTCCACACATATATCACCCAGGGAACTGAACCCAGGGCCCCAGTGCTGCAATGCAGCAATGCAACCACTGTGCCTCCCACCACAGAATATAACTAAAGCAAACTGTAGCCCTCATACAGGTACGTCACTTATATGTAGCAAATAATGCTCCTCAAAAGACATTTCCTTGAACTCAGGATAGAACTGCCTGTACTGGCGCTGATTCCCACAGCCCTCCTTTTTAAAACACATCTAAGTGAGGTATTGCTGTACTGTCCTACTGGCTTCACATGATAAAATGTAACACCTGCACCATTATGTATATTAGCTGCTTTAGAAATCTATAGGGTTTCACTGATGCTGTCAGAAGAAGCTGTGTGCATACAGTGTGAGACAGTATTATCACAAGCCCTTGTAAATGTTCCATATTAATAATGCAAGATCAAATGCACTTTGGATTTTCTACCTAATACAACAGAGGTAAATATTTTCAATGTGCAGCATCAAAGTAAAAAATAAGTAGCAAAAAACTCCGCCCACTTGAAAGATGAAGAAGAAAGAAAACAATATGAGATGATGATCCTCAGATTTTAACAATTAAAAACAACTTACATAAAAAATCACATTCAACACTTGCATTATTTAAATACAGTATTATGAGCACAAACATTAATTAGCTATTCCAATCACAACATGATTTCTACCCATTATTCATTGCAACCACTGCACGCATCTGCACGTTTAAGAAAGGTATTCCTTCTTATGTGATACTAATAAACCTTATAAGCCATAATAAAGGCAAAACAGTTGTCCATGGCTGCAAACTTTAACTTTGCACAAAAGTAGGAAAGTTACTTTGAAAAGTAGAAAGACAGCTCAATTTCCTGAACCCATAATACCCAGAATTCATTACAACCCCTGCTATCTACAATAACTCCCACCTTAACCTTAACCTGCACATACCACTGTATGCAATATATTACTTGAGTTGCTAGACTGAATTTGTCTTACATTGAACCCTGCAACTTACTTGGCAGTACTGATAGGTTTGGGGTCAAAGTTGCCCTGGGCATCCACTGACGCCTGTTTTTCCAATGTGGTGGTTATACTGGAATCCACATAATCAGGTGGCAGGGCACCAGAAATAGCACTGAGGCAAGGCATGGCCATTTTAAAGAGTTCAGGATCGTACTTCTGCAGGAGAGACAGGGACTGATTGGAGTAGCCCAACAAAGAAACACACACACAGAGGGTTAGTAACAGGCAACAATTCAGCCACAAGGCTCAGATCCAGTTAATAGGACCATCATCATCAAGGTGCTGAATCTTAAATCATTGAAAGAGCAAGAGGCACAGCAGAAGATGCAGGACTACAGTATTTCCATAGGGATCACTGGCGGTGGTTAATGAAGATTGATCATCTTTAAAGGTGGCTTTCCATCAGTCTACTTTTTAATAATATTCAATTCATTTTTATAATTAGTTCTTCTTACCAAAGCATTTTCTACTAAACAGTATAATTTACATCAAAGAGGGGTCCAATATACTAGAGAAATCAACCAAGAACTAATATTTTCAGTCAGTAGTGTGAAAGCCTGCTGTTATTGGAGTATGCTTTTACAACATATGAGTCCTAATGGAACTTCCTACTTTTAATACAGTATATTCCAGAAAATATATTATATATCATTTTCAAGGTATTATATAAAAAGGAATGAGTCACAAAATGATACAAATATTGTATATTTCAACTGCTATTCTATGCTTTCAGAGTCAGGGTTTGAAATCAGTCAATATCCATGTCATTACTGCTATCTTGGCAGTGCTTCTTGGTCTTTGGGTGTCAGGGTTAATGTATTAATATTTTCAAGCAAATACATGTCTCAAATATTAATATGTAAGATATTCTTCTAACTGTAAGTTTGATTTTAGTCTTCAAATGTATAAAAATATATGCAATGACAGGTAGGATATTAATACAGTTCAAGTATTTTCACACAGGTTAAGACCCTGGAAGATGCAGAAAACAAAAAGTGAAAGTAAAAAATGAAAAGTAAAGATTAGTACTGTTAATGAAAGCAAACATACAGTATCACTCTCACATAATGCATCTGATTTCAGTAATTATACATTATTTTGCCAATCCATTTTAAACTGTGATAGTACAATGGTGTTTAGTTCATGTTCTTGTAACAAATCATTCAGATTAGTAGTGCCTTTTGGGAAGCCGGGCAATGCCAGGAGTATGTGTGAAGCAATACCTTTTGAGAAAGAGATTCAAATATTCCCCAGAAGAGCTTTTTTGTCAGAAGAACTTCCTCCTCTGATGCCATGCCGTAACTGCCCAGGCCTGATGGGAGACAGTAGTACTTCCAGCTCTGTTCATAATGGTTGGTTAATAGCTGTATAAGAGACAAGATAACCAGTTGTGCATATCAACGTACTGACAAACAAAGATATCAACAGAAAATCAATTCCCCATCGTGTAAGCTTCCGAGACAATATGTCCTATTCATTGCCTAGGAAGAAGTTTGGATAATTGTAATTCCCAAACCAGTTTATTTCTGATTTAATCAAATCCTTTTAGACAGTTTCTGCTTTCTAATGGGACTTGCAAGCTAATAGCTTGTACAGTTTCACATCAATGAAGCACAAAACTACTGTACATGTGCCGGACAGAGCATTAAGTGCCTTACAGTCACATTATAATACTGTGGTAATCCTTGCACAAAATAGTATGTGATTAAAATCTATTAAACAGTATAGAAGTAATTATCTATACATGTTTAGGTGGGTAGCTGCGTCAGCATGCGTAGGCTGCAAAGGAACAAGTAATAGGTTTATTCCATGCTGAAAAAAAGAAGCAAGAAAGAAGCAAGAAAACACAATGTTTCACAAGAAGGCTCCACGGCCGAAACGTTGTGTTTTCTTGCTTTTTTATTTTCAGCATGGAATAAACCTATTACTTATTATCTATACATGTTTTCTATTAAATATTATTGTGGATTTCTGTCAAAAAATCTCATTCACAGTTTTAGACAGCCCATGCCTTCTCATTTGATCATTTGTATTTGTACCCTGAACTAGTCCAGATGGCAGTTAACAAATGAGGCCTTTTTAGGGGTTACACACATTGCGATCCCGACATGTCTTTTCCTGCGGTGAACATTGTTCTCACTCTGTGCCACACATCATGGTGGTCACATCTGATGTATGGGGCAGATCAGCCAAGAGCTACTGCTGACAGAGTGACATTTTGAGTTTCTGCAGGCCCCGGGCCATAACTCAACCTTCTCTGGGGCCAGCGGGGAAAAGAAATCGAAGATGCGGAAAGCTGTCATAAACACTTTCACATTCAAACATTCACAGCCCTGAGCTGCAAGCCGGGGGAGGCTGAGGAGAGGTGACACAGGGCAATTCTGAATGAACATCATGGATTTCATGAAGACAAGGCCATGGGTCACTTGTAAACCACTTCAGCAGGAAATGTTTATTTGTTATTTTGTTTTTTAATCTAAAAAAACATTTTCCAGGAGAAAGGTTTGTCTCTTATTATTTACCACTGGTTTCTCACTCTGCCTACTTCCCTTTACAGTAGAAAGATTATTTACTATGGGCCATTTGGATCACATATGGATTCCATAGCCATGTGCACTTCATTTTTCTTTTCTTAAAACAGTCTTGAATATCAAGTGCTACAACCCAATGTGTTTTTCTCCACACAAAATCAAATACACATGAAATTGAATAATTCAGTGTTTTGGTAAACTTTCTTTGAATCAAATACAGAAACTGAGTATCAAAAGAAAGCTATCATTCTATTTATGCATGCGTGTTTTTGAAAAAATAAATTATACAATTTTGGTTACTGATTAAGTGTTTTGGGTGTCATGTCATGTTTTGGGTGTCAGTGATTTAACCGTTTGAATTGTCAAGCCTGGTGAAAATCAAAAAAAGGAAAACACAGAAACGATCCAATATGCCCTGCTTATCAGGTGTGCACTGTTACTCACTATTTAGGGTGCTCACAGTCAGCAAATTCTAACATGTCGAGACATAACAGCCAAACACAGTCTGTCAATAATAGGGTACAATCTGGGAGGTCCTGAGTCATGACATTTCATCATGATTATTGGGGAGGCCCATGTGTGATGGTCTGGACAGCTATGTCTATTTGCTATAGAACACCCCTTATAGTGATTGATGACAACCTGACTACACAGTGCTACACAGATCAAGTCCTGGGACCTTCCTGTTGACCTTCCTTTGGGCTCATCCTGTCTTAACATTCCAACAGGACAATACACATCTTCATGCTGATCATGTAACAACATTTGCAATCTGATGGAAAACACAACTCACTGTTTGCATTCTTTACCCACTCTAATAGCAACACACTCTAGTAGCATGTCACGCGGATGGTAAAAAACCCATTAGTGACAAATGTTAATCAGCATAATTAAATTACCTATGTCATATCTATTTAATAGAATGTCAGTACTCCTGTTACAAAAATATTTTGGCATTTTCATGATAACTTTGTAAATTTGTTGCAGTTATAAGTGATAACTTACACTTACCATTTTATGTTATTTTTCTTCTAACACCACTATTAAAACTGCAAAATAAGCACCTCTTTGTCCTTATGTTGATGCAGACATCACTACCTCTAACCTTACTCAGAAACAAAATATCAAGCCCGTCTTTCTTGATATGACTAGACAAGAGCAGCAAACTTTCCTCAGTTGAGGTACAATGTGTTTTTTACCGTACTGTACACTGCATGGATGAGAACCACATACAGTATAACCAAGAGTTCGTGAAGCTTTCTGAAAGTCCTACACAATTATGAAAATAAGCATCACATTTTACAATACTCATATACAGTAGACAATGGTGAACTTACCCTTAAAGGCATCTTGCAATACTCATTCAGCAAAGGAACATCAAAGACTAGGCGCCGCAAAAGCTGCTGGAGCATCGATGGCCGCAGGTATCTGTGTATAGAATTAAACGGACAACTGCTTATGTTGCATGCATGAAAAGGGACTCCACTCAGGTGAAAAAAATGGTTTTATTGGACACTCAAACTAGAGTAACACACCTTGTTAATGTTTATTTTGCTCTTCAGAATTTTAAGGTCATAAGTTGCCAGTAATCATCTAATGGTTACTTTTATCTCATTTCATATTGTAATTCTACAAGGTGCAGAACTCAATGGATCCTCAACTGGATATGGTAATGTGAACATATTTTGTGATGCAAATAATCCCTTTGCCTCTGGCTTGAATTAATGTACACAGCATGATGGCTATTAAGCGGAATCATTGCAATTTCATTAAATATAAGGCTAAGTAAAAACTGAAAATGTCCGGAGGACACTTGAGAAATGTTTGTAACAAATTCAGTGGTCATTAGTGTAACCTGTTAATGTGTTAAACAAACATGTCCTTAATGCTAGAATGGAACATTCCCTTTTATTTCACAGAAGATTGCATTTTCCCCTAAATACAGTAGAATATCTTAAAATCCAACATCCTGAATGCAAGATAAAAAGAATTAAAATCACAAATACAAGATATTACATAGGTCCCAACAGTGACACTCAACTATAATACTGGAAGTTATAAGTACTGTATGCAGTAGTACAGCAAAACTTTCATAGCCATCTGAATGTGCAGAATCACACAGTGCCACTAGGTGGCCCTTCAGCATTCTTACCTACAAATTGAGAGCAAGCATTCTTCGATGGCATCTCTCTGGGCTTTGGTAAGTGAGCGGCCTTTGGAAAGGCGGTAGATGGTGTGCAGCGTGGAGTCGATCAGAGGGGCGTAGTGCTCTGTGCCCTCAAACTGTGAGGCACAGCGTGTAAGAACAGGCAGCACTGCTGAACAGATGTACCTGTTCAGGGCCAGAGCTGTTTCAGTAGTGCTCAGTGCTTCCTGGAACAGAGCAAGTAGACACGTCTTATACTGAGAACGAAAAAGCCATCAAGTTTAAACTTACTGTTAAACTCTCATAATGAACAAGTATACTACATAGGAGTAACGACTTAGCTTTGCATTTTTGTGCTGCATATTTATATAGTCTAGCAAAACATTGAACTTTGTAAAAAAGCCTCCATTTACAGGTTAGAAGGACTCTCGCAGCTTAGGAATTACCAAGGAGTCAAGTAACATCCAGGAGATGCTCAGTATCTGATGCAATAGCACCCCATAACTGGAACAGGATGGAGTCAGTGGTTTCTGTGCTGAATTCTGCTATTTCCATTCCAGATGCACATGACAAAAAACTACAGAAAGATCACAGCATGTCTCTTTGATTCTCCCAGAGCAGAGGGAATTCGCGAATAGAAAAACATGACTAAAAAGCAATATGCAAACTACAAAATGGGGTATAATAAAGTATAAAAAAATTAATATAATATTTAGAAAATTGCTAATGAAGACTTCAAAGCAGTGCTAAATACTTGAGGACACCAGCCACAGAGCTACAAAATGAAGAGGAATTGTTTGAGCCAGGCCACATTCTGTGTCTTTTAATTAAACTAATAAGAACTGAAATACTGTATGTAGCACTTGGTAAATTGGTGTTATTTTTATATTTTGTCAAATTTATGCAAAGCACTGCATTTGATTGCTGCTGTAAAAAACTTCAGACATTTCATCCCTTACCAAGCATATAGCAGGGTTTTGTAAGATGAAGACATTTCAGAAGAAAAGGAAATATCAAAATCATATTAAAATAAAACACAGAAATGTTGTAAAAGCACAAAAGAAATAGGTCCAATAGTAAAACAACAGCATGAACGCACAGTTTTAAGCTGTATAATTCATGCCTTGTTTCTTTTCTGTAGCTGTTTTTTTTAAACACATTTTGTTTATTATAATTTCAGCTTCAGTAATGGTCAGGTAATATACAGTATATGGTTTGTTATACTACACATAAGCTCTTCTGGCTATTGTCAGGCTGTGTGCTGACTCCACAGAGAGTCCACCACTGATGACTGATTACTTCAACACAAATGAAGGCACATCCACAGAAGAAGGTTCATCACTGACCGTGTCAAGGGAGGCGGATGCCCGCAAGTCTGGCAGGAAGCCGACCTCAAGCAGGTGGAGCAGAAAACTTTGGTCCTCGATACCGTAAACGCGGTCCAGGAAAAGCACCATGGGAGCCTTGTGATCCGGACAGAAAGTGGCCGACATGTCCGGCTCCATCACAGTGCCGTCTGAGGAGATGAGGCCATGCATACACCAGCAGAGACGCACAGACAGAGGCAACAGAGAAGAACAATTAGGATGACTGTCGGCTAAAGGGTTAAACAGGTTTAAAACACTGCACACCTTTAGACTCTGACTGGTTTTCACAGAAATTCTGAAGGACATTGCAGGAAGTTCACGTTATGTCATGGGAAGTGAAGTAAAAAAATGGCAACATTTTTAACTGGAAACTGTTAGCCTCAATTTAAACGAGATGCCTAAGAATGTGTATGATTTTCTTTGATTTTTGTTATTTTAACTGAATTTTTTCACCAACAACATACTACTGATGGTTTTTGTTATACTGAGGACAACCAACACATAAAATGAAAGAACATACTTGTAGAACTTAAAAATATTGCAAGTTGGCATCGTTAAATGTTTTCATATAAGGCACTTTATGCAGAGCTAACTTGAAGGTTTTTATAAAGGCTAGATTTAAATACTAGTCATATCCAATGGAGTGTTAACTGTTTTTGCTAGCTATTGAAAATCCAAGCTTAAAGCCAAACCAATGAAAAAAATAAAAGTGTGAACAGAACAGCACCTTGCTGTAACTGAGGTGCATAATTCAGTCTCCAAGTATGCAGAAAGCAATCAACCCGGAGGTAAACAAAAATGTCATAAAACAAATTCAGGTAGCTGTGAAACTGAGTTGGGGGCAAGAACTGGTGAAAAATATGGGTTGTCATGATGCCCACGCTGGTACTGTAACTCATGGGGGCACAGTTACAGGGATTTTGGGAATGAAAAAATGGATGAATGTGAAATAGACATCTGAGCTGATTAACATTTATTTTGTTTGACCTTAGAAATAATTAAGAATCAGCTTGGATCTCTTCAGAGCAGCCTGAGCGCTGACGGGTGGATGGCTATATCATTAAGGTTTAGGGCACTTCTATATTTATTGAAATCTTAAGAACTGCCAAGGCATTAATGTTAGTGAGAGCAGTCAAGGGCAAATGAAAGATGCTGTCAGTGTGCTGTGAGCCTCTGAGTCATACCTTTATTCACAGTTGGCATTTTTAGTGGTATGCTGATGATGCCCACCAGGTCCTCCGTGGGCACAAGGGAGCGTAGAATAGCTCTAATTCGGAGAGCTTCACCTTTCCCTTTGTTAATCAGCTGTAGGACAGGAAGCACAAATCACAGCGTACAATCAATGAAGATTAAGAGGAAACAGTGCGGACACTGGCAAATGACATTGGCGGTGCATTATGATATTGTTTTAGACATTGCAAAAGAGGATGTCATATAAATGAATATATATTCACTTAGATGTAGATCCTGTCTTAACTAAACCTTGTACATGCTTGACAAATCAGTTATGGTGATTTACTATAGCAGCATTGATCACTTCTTTTGCAGTTAATTTACTCATCTTGAACATGAAACATATTAGGGTAAACTTTAAAGAACACTGTTATGTGTATGAGGGCTGCTTGGATTTGGATGTAAAGACATCTTGAAGATGAAAAAATAAAAGTCTCAAAACTTAGTTATTATCAGATACTATATTGAATGCCTTGTTTTTTTCCAGAACAAATAAAGCAAAGTGAAAACAGCAATCACACTGTTTTTATATTACTCAAACAAAAATATCTGAATTATGCAGACAAATATTAAGTACAATAAAATAATATTCAACACCATTATTTTATTCATTATCAACAGCTGATTTGGTTCATGTATTATTGGCCATCTTCTATTTAAATTAAGGTCAAATGGGAGACCTACAGTATGTTCTATATGTCATGCTATAGTGATTCACAGTTCTAGGCATTACTTACATGCATCTCTGGAGCACAGCGCCCCAGCAAATCGATTAGAGCAGAATAGAAAGACATTATAGCATTGCCCATATGGACAACCTCCTCCTCTTCCTCGTCATCCACAGATCTAGGAAATACAGAGACATGTGTTTCAATATGCTGGTACTTTTCTATTACTAGTAAAACGTTTTTAAAAATAGTAAAAGTACTCATCTCATCACACAGTATCTAATAAAAATTCTATATAATGATTATATCTTAAAAAGCTTAGCCCCTCTAAGTATAGTGCACAATAATATCTACATTCTGTAATACTTCTGAAAGTAGAATTGGTAGTTTTATTTTGAAATTCATTCTCAGCAATGAGTGTCATTGCTAATGCTGATCTGAAGTTTTATTAGAGGTAGGAAGGTGGCAGTGAGATAAATTAAACTTTGGAATTTCCACTAAAACACAGATCAGTGACACTTTTCCAGTATATGAGATTCATTTTGATTTAAATACCTAAAATAAAATTTCATAAACACCTTTTTTGTGTATAGTTTCCTCATCTATTTTCATAAATAGCTTCCTTTAGCTCAAGTGTTTACAAATCTTCTATTTAAAGCTCATTGTTTCTGCT
This sequence comes from Atractosteus spatula, assembly GCF_055471065.1. Lineage (NCBI taxonomy): Eukaryota > Metazoa > Chordata > Actinopteri > Semionotiformes > Lepisosteidae > Atractosteus > Atractosteus spatula. Next base: position 16,678,321 of record NC_142714.1, read on the forward strand.
AAATGGACATACAGTAACACCTACCTACAGTATAGTACAACAATAACATCTGCCAGCTGTCTGATCTTTTTTTTATTTACTGTTTGCTAATTCTCCTATTTTGGTGTCACCTGTGAACTATTTTTCCATCTACACCAGAGTCTAGATCATTGATACTGTAGAAGTCAAAAAGAGCAGTGATCCTTACACAGATCAATAAGGTACTAATTAAACCATCCCAGTAAGTATGGAAACATGAATTATTTTGAATGCTGCCTGCAATTTAATCAATCTTTTAAAACCGATCAGAAAACTTCTGAAAATCAAAATATATCATGTCACGTAATTTGCATGTATACTTTAGCACAATTACGTATTTAAAGAACTCTACCTATTTAATTAAGCACAACATACAGTACCTTTCTAAATTGCTGTTGACTGTTCTCAACCTAGAATTCTACTGCCATGTAGATGATCTTTTCGTTTAGTTCTTATTATTGTTTCCATGATCATACATGTAACAGAAGACATATTAATCTAGAATTATACTAGTATAATTACTAGTATATTTGCTATGTTAGCAAGTAGTTAAGAGAATAACACATTTTAAGTAGATTTGGTAGAATAGCATCAGTTCCTGAAAGTATCATATCAAATATTAAGTACATCCACATTAATGTGCCTCTTCCACATTATACTGTTGAATACATATTTCGTCTCTGTATTAACTTACTGTACGTATTACAAGTCACTTGTCAATGTAGCAGAAGCCCATATATACAGTAGTACTGTGGTCAAACTAATTTGCAATGACGTTTCAATGATGTTGCTGGTACTGTAAATAATCTGAAAGTACTTAAAAACCTCTTACACATCACGGTGAACACCCTGTAGTGCAGGGGGGACATCCAGAGCTGGGTTTTCCGAGATCATGATGGCCTCTTTCATGGCTGCCAGGAGGCCATTCCCACCCTCACCCCGAAGACCTGGGCCAAAGCACTCAGGACGACGGATCAGCAGCTTGACCACTACGCTGGAGTTCTCCGCGACGCTTTCAGCTTGGGAAAACAAGACAGAAAGAACCATCCAGAAGAGCATCCCAACAGCACAGCTCACAGAGCTAAACCTTGTCCTGCCCGGTCAATGTTTTCGTTCAGTATTCCACTTTATCTCCCACTTTATCATTATTGAATGATTTCAGGACCTTTAGTGGGAGACAGTCCTGGATGTGGCATGTAAGAGTTCCCGGAAAATAAACACTTCAGCCTTAAACTTTGGATAGTAGTCATTTCTAACATCATATCATTAAAGCATAACTCCCCTTTTTGACTTATGTCTTTGAGTCACAACAGGTGAATAACAGGTTGTCCATTTTATAAACCCTGGTGGAAGGTACAACATTTCTACACCCTCTCTTGTGTACCATATGGATACTAATATAGTACAGAGGATTATAGAACACTGTATATTTAGAAGGATTACATTTTTGTAATCCTTCAAACTGATAGAATAAGAATAATTTAAGAACAAATAAATAAGCACTGGATATGTTGTGCACACATGTCTCAGGCTATCAGTAAAAATCAAATACAGGTTATAAGCTCATCAGCTATAAAGTTCCCTGAAGTTTTTTTTACTGCATCCTAATCAAGAGCTTTTCACTTAAGAATATCTGAAGAGCTCCACGGTGTTGACTCTGTCCTTTACTGTTGAGAATACAGACAATGCTACTATCTGTACTATCTTGAGTGCCTCTTTTGTGAGAACAATAAACAAATATTTTAGTTAAAGGGGAACTGCAACACTATTTTTATATTTTGGGGTAAGAAAGAATCAATCTTGTTAAGAGGATTTCAAACCACAATAAAAGTAAAATTTACACAGAAACTTTTCCAGGTATGCGCAGTGTTACATTCTGTGATTCAGAATGAGGCAACAAATCTTCTAGTGATGTGTTGCAGTACATTGTAAAAAAGCAGACTTATGAATACATCTCTTTTAATCCAATAGAAATATTGCTCCCGACTTCAAGATGGTATTGCTGATAAATGGAACTTACTTGTTAACTCCAAGATCTGCCAAAAAAAACAAAGTTAGCTAACAACTAATTAACAACTAAAATTACTTTGGAAACTTTCTTCAGTGAAATATGTGCTGCACAACCCCTACTTATTTGTTCATTAACCACATTGTATTAGTATTTACAGTTACTAGCGAGCGGGAAGGGCCTCATCACGTCACAATTCATGTGAACTCTCGTTCTCAATTGTGGCAAAACCAGGGGTTTGCGACAGTATGGTGACTTTCAGAAGTATTCAAGGATTTTGTCATTTGAAATTTGTAATTTTTTCCATGCTGTCAATGAAATTATTTTATTACCGAAATGTACAGTAATAACTGGTCTGCAAAATTGGGACTGCAGTTCCCCTTTAAGTATTTGCAGTACATAGAGTACACCAAGAGTTAAAATGTATAAACTCATAAGAATTGAAGTGCTTCATCATGATTATAAAAAGAGACCAGATTCAAATGAAGGATTAGGAACAGTGTATACTATTTAATTCCACAACAACAGATAGGTCTACACTATTACAAGAGTCTTTACCAAGCACTCAATTATTGTAAATGGATGATAAAGAAAGACCAAGTGAAAAAAGGATAAAGATAGTATTTCTTAAAGACAGAATGAAATAATCATAATGTGAAAAGCAGGGTGGATATTGATAATCTGAAGTACCTCTAAAAAGCTCTGTCCAACTATATAAAGAGGGTAATTTTTTTTTCAGAAAAGGCAGATCAAAAGATCTTTATACTACCTTTATACTATAACAATTGAAAGATAACAGTTCATGCAAATGAATAATTGCATTTTCCCAGGGCAGTTTAAATGCTATTATACGCACGGTGCTAAGATGCTTGTATTGGAGGTCTAAGCAGAATGAAATGACAATCGATTTTTTCAATTTACAGGATTAATATAAAGGCTGCATTGCTGCCTTTGCAGAGTTGGGGCCCTGGGTTCAATTCCTGGGATGCTATCTGTATAGAATTTGTCTGTTATCCCCAAGTCTGCATGGGTTTCCTCCGGGTACTCTGGATTCTTCCCACAGTCCAAAGACACACTGGTACTTTAACTGCCTTCTGTACTGACTGTGTCTGGTGTGAGTGTGTGTGTACAGTACTGTATTTGTGTGTTGTCTGCGCTGGACAGGCGTCCCTTCCAGGGTGTATTCCCCCTTGCGCCTGATTGTTGAGAGAAATACTCCCTTAATGTGCCATTAATAAAAAATTATTCAAGTCAGCCAAGTACTCTTATCTGTTGTTTTTAACTGCTTTTGGTTTTCTGCAACAAACTAGAGGAAATTGTACATGAATTACAATTTATGATACCTGCAATCTCATCTCAGACTACTCATCGGTCAGTCAGGTTACAAGGAATACAATGAAATAAAGAAGCACAAAATACAACAAATAAAACAATCAATAAACACCTTTGTCATTAAAAGTTTCCAAACAAGAACAAAGACAGTTTATGGTACAGTATGTCTGACAAAAAAACTGCAATAGTGGTGTGTTTGGACCAACATTTCTAAACTGTATGCCATATTTTCTTATCAGAGTAAAACAAGAATCACAGACTAATTATCATGTTACCTATATAAAACATTTATGCATGCACTAATTCATTAAAACAAATAGCAGGATTAGAAGACATTAAGGCTTTCATACATCTCTGTGGGAATAAGTTGCACCAAAGCTTGATGATTCAGCAGGAAAGGGGTCACATGTATCTGCCTTTGTAGAGAGATTTCCATTGCAAACTCTATCAATCATTATATTTCTATGTACAGACTCCCCTATGCTTGAGCTTTTACGCAGTAAAATCAACCTTCAGGAATTCAGGAAGAGGTTGTGCTTGATTTGTGTTTCTCAGATTAGCAGTGGATTGATACTTCTAGGTTCACTCTAAAAACATTCAGTTTGCTGGTCAGGGTCTGCCAGAATCTATTCATCTATACCACTGCATAAAAGACAGGTTACAGTGGTTTCACAATCTTCTCAGCATCAGAGTACAGTATCTAGCAGTAAGAAACACACTCTATTCTGCACCAAAGCACAACAAATGATGTGAATATTGATAGACCTTGTTCTGGTACATAGGAAGCTGTTCAGATGTGCCTATGCTAATTTTATTGCTTACTTGACCATTGCTGCCACAGAAAAACTTATTTTAATCAATATGCACATCTTTCAGTATGTAAAGGTGATTGACACTCTCTTTTTAGATGTGCCAGACTTTACTCTCACATTTCCTATGGCATGAGGAATGTATGTGACCTGCGTATGCCACCACAGATTCTTACAGACAACTGCAAGAGAGGCTGGTTTTTACCTAAACTGTATGCAGTCCCAGGCCTTGTTTTCCCATTTCCAGGGAACGTTTCACAAGACAGTGATCTGCTCTCTTAATTTGGATCATGTGCTTTTCGTTAACATTCAAACATTCATTTAACAAAACATACCATTGACAAAGACTGCGAAACGAAGGAAAGACAGATATCGCTCGCCCTCAATGGGATTCCACCCGATGTCTGGGTATCCTTTAGCCAACAGCATGGGGCAGCTCTGGAGGCCACAGGCAGCCAAGTATGTTACAACCTGCCAAAACAGAAACACTGCTTCAAATTTTATTCACTTACAAGAGACGCTGAGCAGTCAAACTAATACCACTAATAAACATTTTATGTTTTTTCCTTTTGTTGGTATTTCTTCCAATGTTTATCGAAACACCAGAGTACATATATTTCCTTTTCAGTACCTTACAATAGGAAACATTTATATACACATACTGTATACTATAACCATAAATTTATACTATAGACAATTATATCATCCTGCTTCTTTTATATTCTACTGCTTTTAGGTATGACTTATTTTAAAGCTTACCTTTCCTGAAACTACTTTAATTTAAGGTAAAAACATAGCTCAATACTTCCTGGCGATGTGTCTTGGGTCACTATAGCATTATTCCAGTAATTCTGCATAATTTCCCCTGTATTAAAATTCTGTGGTGTTAAACAGGATCTGTACAATCATGAAACTGATTGACAACATAACAGCTAAGTTTTAATTTGTATTCATGCTGCTAACTAATACTCAGCTAACTCTGAATTAATAAATATATAATATAACATAAAACAAATCCCATTACATAACAACCCATTTCTGGTTATCTGCTCTGTAGTACTTATAAAAATTGTAATGATTTCATGATATCTCCACAGAGATACCTGGTGTTGACCTACAGTATATAGGAGCCTGTAGCTCTTATGGAGTGGATTACAAAGCTATGCAATGGGAAGCTTACTGTATGTCCCTGAACATCATTATCAGATGACATTAAGTACCTGACAATATGTATCACTTCACACATAGTGTTCACACATACACCTTTTGACAGTCTTATCTAAAGTATATAAGAACATTGGGGTATTAAGACCTTGTCCAGGTCTGGTTCCTCTAGTGCCAGGGCCAGTCCATTATTGTCCATCACTGAGGCTGCAGCCACGTCCAGTGGGGTAGAGCCCCTCATGGCTGGAGATGCTAGAAACATAAAGCACACAGCTCACATTATGTTTTTTTTTTACTTTATCACCCTATTTCATACACATTCTTCTTTTTCAAAATACTACTAATAAGTCTCTTCTGTGAATTTACTCTGTCACAGAAAGTAGAACCCTACGAAAATGGACAGCAGAGGGCAGCATATTCCATTTCAACACATCTAGATGCAGTTCCTAATACAGCTGTAAAAATCTGTTTTCAAAAGCTTGGGAGATTTGATTATCCATTCATGACATGCAATTTGATACTGCTGTTTCTTCATGAGGAATTCTTACAAAATAAATATCTTTCTTCTCCTAAAACAAAAATGACATCAAAATTGGATGTGCCAAACAAGGCCTCAAAAATAACACTCGTTAATTTTTTCAACATCCACCTCCTTCTGTTTCAAATCACAGATAATAGATTGGTGATGGTAAGTAATATATTTCTTTATAAATGTGCTTTTCATGAAGTCTATATACAGAAATATTTTTGTCACATCTCCTTCTTAACCTTATTATAAGAAAATATATTCACAAAATTCATAATTAATTGCTACAAGGCCGTACAATGCAAACCACTTATGCTATCAGACCTGAACAGAATGATTTGTTTTGAACCAAGTTCAATCCAGAAGCGAGGAACATCTGCAGGCTTTGGTCTTGAACAGTGTATGACATTCTCACTGATGCAGGTGTTCACAGCAGCAGGTGCTGTTCATCACTTTGTCGCACAGTTTTCTTGCCAAAACGCCCTGTGACTCACCAGCCTTGTACTGCATTACTAAACACTCTCTCTGTTTTCCTCTCTCCTTTAGTCCCTGGAGTTCTACTCCACACTTTTTTTCCTGTCTCCCCTCATCCCAGGTCTCTGTCACCACTGGATCACTGAGTGATTTGCTGGCAGTAAGATACCTGGTGCTCTCATCTGATTAAGCCAAGAACCTCATTGATTTCTGAACATTTGGTATTTTGGAAAATGAATAACTGAATCTAAATGACTATAAATGACTAACACAAGAACAACAAGATTAGGTTAGCCTTTACACACTCCTCTGCATACTACTCTGAAAGACGCAGGGTAGCTCAGTAACTGGTATCATGCCTCATTGAGCCAAACACAGCAATCCTAGTAATTTATTATTAGTAGTATTAATAATTAATATTAATAATTATTATTATTTTATTCTAATATGTATTAATTTATTTAAAAAGAACATGAATGGGCCCCTTTTAAAATCAAGCAAAGGGTTTTAAAAACATTATCCAGTTCATCAGGTGTCAAGTGTTTCGTAATTTGTAACAATATACTGTACTATGTACTAACTTTATCCTCAATGCTACAGTATGTGTCCAATGTCATTCAGAGAAATCAGACAACAGTTATAGCACCAATCTACTTTCTCCTTGAAATTTATGTGTGTTATAGGTTTCATTGGAAAATTGAGACACACAGTCGTCTGTGTACATGCTGTATCTATTAGACCGCTACAGAACAAGGTGTGTTAAAAAGAAAACGAACAACCTACTGTATAAAAGATGCCTCTATCTCGGCTTTCAATCATGCACAGTTCACTACTCTATTTATACTTTATGTCCATTCTAAGGTGCACAAATGCCAGTGGTACAGTGTAATGTGTCAGCCTCACATACCCAAACCCACACTGCTGTTTTCTAGAAGGTAGCTGAGGTGATCAAACATGGCCTTCTGATTCTGCCGGCTGATACGGCAGAAGTAGCACAAGAATCTGCAGCAGCTTGCTACCATCTTAGGAAATGCAATCTCCTGTTAGAAGAAAAAAGTAATAAGTACAGCTCATGCATCCTGATCCCAAGAAAGAATATGCAACAGGTAAAAAGTACTATTGTAAATAAAAAAGGATAGGCATAATTACATGAAGAGATTGTATTATTTTATATATACAATAATAATATAATATTTAGAAATTGTGTTGAAATTGAAGGTATACATTCTTATATGGAAAAAAGTAAGACTTTAATATCTGCTATATTAGTAATTTGTTCTGTTACAGGCCCACAAAATAACCAAATTAACTGAAAGTGACAAATCCCGATCTCTTTCTTTTCTTACAGAGACTGCATTCAGTTTCTGCAATTAGTTGAATTAATTTGCTTTGAAGTTCTTCAAAAAACTTGTACACCCCATGGGCTATTTCATTACAACATGAAAAACCATCCCCTTATTTAAAAGCCGAGTCATAGGTTAATTATACATTCATCCCTCTAATGGTCTGTATTAGCTCCCAGGATACCTCAACAGCAGCTGAATACATCAATAGTTTTAAATGGAAAACTAAAATAAATGGTGAAAATACTGTTTAATTGCTAGAGCGCATTTTGTTGTGGAAAAGAATATCACTTGTCTTAAAAGAAAAACAAAAGCTAAAAAAAGCAAAGCAACAGTACATCAATCTACGAGAAAAGTAAGTTCTAATTTTTAGAAATACTTGTTTTAAAAGAAAAAAATGCTAAAAACACAAAAAAAATCAACATCAATTTATGAGAAAAAAGTAAATTATAATGTTTCTTTACTGCTGCATCCCACAGAAGATAATGTTTTATATTTACATACAATTTAAGAAATTAACCTATTAACACGGGTAACATTTCTTTTAGATAGATAGATAAGACTTTATTAATCCCGTAGGGAAACTGATTTGTTACAGCAGTCCAGCCCAAGACAAACAAAAACAGACATCAGAATAGTTATAAGAACAAAAGACAACAAAATAAATATAAAATACCTAAATAATAAATACATATGTGTGTGCAAAATGTGATGACCATAGTCACTGTAGAATCAATAAAATTATGTGCAAAATGTGCATAAGTTTATACAGACTGATTGTCCAAAAAGTACAATGGAGCAAACATGCTGTCCATACAGGTAGATGAGCAAATGAAGGGCTAACAGTCCGAGCCTAGGGCAGCGTTATACACCCTGATGGCCGCCGGGAGGATGTATTTTATAACTTTTATAACTTTGTCCATGATTGGTCATTGTCAGCTCAATTCAAGACATGACTGGACACAATAAGATAGCTACAAAGAAGCTTGAATTACCCAAAGGATCTACAGTATACTACATTAGCTTGCACCTTAACCAAACCTTAACCACTTACACCTCAACCAAATCAATACTGTAGCCCCACTCATTTTCACTAATCACACATTGTAATCCAAGCACTGTCCTAGAAGAGTGTTATTTGCAAGAAGATTCTTCATTATAACGCAAGACAACTTTGCCATTCAGCAAAGGGTTTGTAATTTGCTATTTCAACTTACCTGCAATTGGCAGATAGGTTGAAATTTTGACCACATTCATGCATGAATATAGAGAAGTTCAAAAGCAAAAAAAGCCCTCAAATAAAATTGCATTTTGGTCACTTGGTTTGTTCATTACTAGATCGAGCACTTAGCAGCACTGTCTACAAGATTAACAACAAATATGATGTATCCTGGCAGCATGCCAGCTCTGACCATATCCCTGTGATATATGAAATTACCTGAGACTTGTCTCCCCCAAGGACATTAACCATCACTTCCATGACAGTCTCATGCATGCCAAGCACTCTCATCAGATTGGGATGCTGATAGAACACTTTATTGTTCATGATATCCCTGAAAGTAGAACAAAGAAAAGACACAGAGTGGATAAGCATTACTATCTCACTGTGCAAGATACTCTCTGTTAATAGAATGAAATGTAAAGTTTAAACAACAAACAAAAATTCTACTGAAGCCCATTTAAACATACATAATTAAGGAATCACATACAGGACTTCTCTGTGATCATTTTGTGCTTTCCGGTTTAGTTCATAAAAAACTTTTTCCCAAATTTTCTAACTCTGGACTCTGCCCCTCAATACTTTGTTAGAGCAGAAATACTTAAAGTGACCAAATATTTCCATATGCCACTGTAAACAGAACTAGCAAGAATCTTTAATGATACTGAATTGTAGCAGAAAGAAAACAAGCACAACAAAAACCAAACAGCGCTAAACTCTTGTGATGTTCATATTTTTATTTTTTCAATCCATTTTTATTCTTCTTCCACAGACCTCTCTGTTGCATTCTCTTTCAGCTCGGCTGGCTGAGAGGTTATACTGTACTGTAGGTACAGTATGAGACATTTACAGTTTACAGAATAAGACTTCCTACCCCAGTCCGTTGATCATCAGCATCTCCTCCTCTCTCCCCATGCGCACACTGAGCAGGGAGCGGATCTGGCCCAGTGAAGCCAGAAGGTTGATGGTGTCCTGAACGGAGATGGCACTAATGGTGTAGCTCTTCCTCATGGAGCGCAGGAGCTCCCCGATACTGTCGTACTGCCTCCGCAGAAGACTGAACATCACCCTCACCAGCTCAGGGTCCTGAATGTGGCATTCCTGGGCCCAGCTCACCATGGTCTGAGAGATCAGCTCCTTCAGATTGGCTGCAAGACAGAGCACCAGGATACTTATATCACAAAAATAGCGTCGAATCTAATTGGTATCACTCTTACATCACGTCCAATGATAGTACTATAGAGGGCTACTGTATACTACTGTAGTACTATAAAGTTAAATTGAATTTTCTATTTGTATTAGGTAAGTATCTGTTTTCAATGTATTCTATCAGGTCATTACATTTCAACAAAAAATGGAAAATATTCATTTTCATGCTCATGTTCATGCTGATGGGCATTCCAATTATGAATAAAGCACTTCCACAAGCACAGAATCCATGACACTAATGAGGTCATATCCATTTTATCTGTTAAATGTCATTAAATGACAGTGAAAAATTATTTCTACACCTAAATGTGATGCACAGCAAATGGGGTTGTCTGTCACAAGAGGTGAGTCCATATTTGAAGAGACATTACCACACCAAACCCAGTGTTTAAACATTCAATGGTTTAATTTCACATTTTACTGTGGCATCTCATTATTAGAGCTTAAGATTTAAAACAAAACAAATGAGTATTTTATCAATACAAATGCAGTGTAGGAAATTTGTGAAATAATATTTTCTCTTTTCTAGAACTGTGCTGATTGCGATACTCTAAAAAATCTTCCAGGTATAAAGAAACGTTTCAAGGATGTACAAATGGATGCTTTGAAAATAATTCATAATTAAAGTCTGTTTGCTGGGCTGTTGACTGATGAACACTTCACCGGATTGAAAGACAGCTTTCATCCTGAAGAAGGAGCCTTCAACCTGCTATGGATTATTGTAACACCCTCTCAGCCTCTCAGGAGCATCTCAGTAATATTTACCAATTTAGAGAACACACTGAAGACAAATAAGCATGGTTCTGTTCAGCTGGTTTTGAAACGTGATTTTTATTGCTGGTCAAACTATCAAGACAAAAGCGACCACATAAATGAAAAGATATACAATTCTTTTTTTAAATTATGGAATTGCATCCAAAAGCAACATAACATTGTATACAGTATACAAAAAATATTTTATGGCTTGCATTTATTACTGATATCAAGTGCTATTAAAGAAAAAAAAATCAATTCCCATCTGACATTCCTCATGCAATCTAACAAACACTTATCAATTCAGATGACCTGTGACCGGAGTCATACTACATTACTGTACATAGTAAAAATACAGTAGGACTTTAGTTCTATAAGAGTGCCATTATATCCTGTAAAACCCTTGAATTTTCCTTATTATTCAAAAACAAAAAGAAAGTTTTATAAATCCTTTTTCATAAAAGAGAGTTTCTGAGCATTGCAGAATTCACTCAAAGGTGTTTTTTTCATATACATTGAAGAATGATGTGAAGAAGGGGGTTTACATTAAATCCTTTCTGTATGAGGTTTAGACTTCTAAATCACAAGCTGGAGTTTATGGCAGGAAAGGGGGTTAACTGATAAAGATTCCAGATGCAAGCTAGGAACCCCCCTGGGTGTAATCTTAAACTGACCATTTGGCCAGGATCTCCTAACTGGCCAAATACCATGACCCCCCTCTTTACCATCAGACTGAGCGACGTCAGAAACGGAAAAGAAGATACTATATAACCCAAAAGTTTGTACCGGCACATTGAACAATACTTCGGTTTTGTTGTTTCTTGCGGGAAACAAGACTTCGGCTTTATTGTTCCTTGCATGCAATAAACTCATCTGTTTAACTTCATCTCGGGATTCAGAACCTTATTCTTTCTGTTACAACAACATACACAATAGTGCAGCTACTGAAATGTGACAAGCTGATGTACTGCTGTAGACCCCTGCTCTAAAACAGTATCAGGGCAGCTACCATGACTATAAACCTTAAAGTGATGTTAAAACTAAATCAATAAGCCACTGTCAGCATAAAAAGATGTTTGGTGAACCACACAGGAGCTATATCGAATTTAAAACTGAGACATTTTAATACCATTGACTACATTCATTTCAACCAGAGTACATAAGAAATTTTATTTTTAAGTGAATGTACTGGGCCACCTCTTTGTTGGTTTATAAACATATATCTACTCGCTACTGCAGTTAAAAATCCAATGTAATTTATCAGCTCTGACATTTGGCAGCCAATGAATGTTCTGGTCAATTATATCCCATATGCTGTATGGCTGAAGGGGTAACAAACTGCAATTGTTCAAAAGTATACTGCTAAGCACAACATTTTTTCCAGTCTCATAAGACAAAGGTAATAGATCTTTATACAGTATACACATGGAAACATTCACTTGCTGTCTGAACCATATGAAATGTCAATGTTTCTAGTATAACAGAGAATAGAACTGTACAGTATTGGACTTTTCTGAATAGTGGACATTGTATACAGTACATTACTGCCACAAGTCAAAAATGATTTATTAAATACTTAGTAACAATGTTTGTGGTTTTTAGACAGAAATAATATTACAAACTAGCTGAGGAATGTGTTCACTATATTACAACAGAAATTCAGCAAGATCTGTAAGTGGCTTTTATTCCCCCAAGTGTGTGCCAGCATATTTGTAAGTAAAAATTTGCTTAAATAGGAAATTAAGATTTTGTTTCACTTCTCCTACAGTTCAAATCTGGAGACAATTGTGTAATTTTGCCATAGTAATATTTTACATCATTAATAAAATAATTATCTTTAACAGAAGTACTGAAATCCCCTTATTGTATAGTTAAAGGTGCAGGACCAGAATGAAAGTTGTTTTCAAGTATCAGACTATATCTGCACATCCATGGGCCTGGTTATTTTACATCAAATCTGTGTTGGACATTTACATCCTTCCTACTCAATTCAGTTAAATAATGTCCTTAAATAATGACTGTTGTGACTGATTGGGTACCTGCAAATTAGCCTGTACAGAATTCTTTTCATCTGTAAATACTCTGCAGACATTGACAGGTGGTAGTTTGAGGGTCGAGTTCCATAAACAATAGGCTATTTTATTTCTTATGAAATGTGTTGGCTATTGTAATTTTAAACCCTCACTATGCACTAACTCTTCACATGGTGACCAGACACAGACAGAGCTGCTGACTTAGATAGCCCGAAAGAAGGACTCTGGATGCTTCATCCAACACACTGAAAGGAAGCTTGAATTTAGCAGTGTCTGCCTCCAGCTGAGGTCACAGCCAATTACAACTAACAATTCAAGCAGATTAACTTTTAATGCTTTGAGCCACCAGCAATGCTGAAGGCATTTTAAGTCTATTATGAAGCATGATTTTCATCAAGGTACAGTGCTGATGGGTTTACAGGCTTTTCTGTGTGCATTCCCTTGTGTTTCATCATTAACTCAGACTCAATAAAGGCAGTACAGTGACATAGTGCTGATGCCTATCACATTCACTTCTCGAACAGCATGAGCTCGATATGTGCCTGTTAAAGCACAAAAGACTGGATAAATCAGTAGATCAAGTAGCACACATGACAAGGTCTTCTCTTAATCAAAAATAAGATTTAAGATCTCTTTAATATCTAACTAATGCTTATAACACAATTACATTAAGTACTGGAAAAAAAACAATCATTTCGCATTGAAAAGGTAGACAAGACAGAACACGTTTATTTTTTATTATTTGTCTAATTGAAAAGCAGGATTTAATGTACAATCCAATACAAAGCTACAACTGTAAACATTTATTAAAAAATCTTCATTTTAAAAAAGATAAATCAAGAGTCACAAATTGTACAAACAATATTGTAAATGCTTTCTAAAATGTAAAAGAATGCATTTTAAATAATGCTTTTATTTCTTCTGTGAAATCTATTTGTCAGAAACATTTGCCTTTGAGTTTCATCTCTTGGTGTAAAGGCATACTGTATTACAAGTGACTCAGGAAGAAACTATGAATAGTTTTGTTAAGCTAAAAGACACAGGGTCCATTAGGAAACCTGGTGGACTATATAGTCAATTCCCAGAACTGTCAGGAAGCTTGTTATAGTTTCAGTAATAAATTTCATACTCCATTTCAAAGTTACATTGGATTATTAAATGCATGGGAGTATTGAGATGATCCTCTTAGTGCATGCTTTCCTCTAATGTTACTACCACTTAACAATAATATTTGTAATACTGTTATAAAAAAAGTATAACAAACATATGTTATAAAAAAGTATAAAGGTTTTTCTCAAAACCCACAATGATCCCCAAACACACTCTACTGGAGTAAAATCCAAAAGAATTTCTGAAGTCACTTGACTATATCACGAAGAACACAAATTTCAACAGTTTGGTATTCTGAATTTTCACAGTATATTTTTAAATTAATCCCGTTAAAAGCTATGAACAATAAAAACACACAATGTCCATTAATTAAAATAAGATGTCCAATTATTCTGTACAAAGAGGGATTTTATATTCATCACCCTCTGCTTGGTCTATCATGGCACCATTTTGATTACAGAATTTTCTTCAGAAACTGTGCATCATTTACAGTACAGTATATATCCTAAAACGTATGATCATATGATCTACAAGAACTGTTCTTTGTAGAGGCAGAAAATCATGAACATAACATGTAACAGATCCAAGAGGAGGATGTTTTTCTCTGTTACTTTGGTTGAAAAGGGAATGTACTGTAGTGTGCAACGTAAAAAGAAGTATCTTTCTTGTAGCACTAACAAGAAACAGTTGTGTAACCTATGAATGTAATGCCACAGGGAACCCACATAGTGATCACATACCAGCACTTAAAAGGTGAAAGCATCCTGACTTCAAAAGCGATAAAGCTGCCTTCCACTGTAAATTGTTTAGTCTCTCCTTTATTGCCTGTCTGTGCAAAAACACAGCCTTGACAGTTTCTCTTTTTCATTCCATTACCAACAATATCCTGAATGAGAAACATAAATAACAAATCCACCAAATTACACTATTCTAAATAGGAACAGTTAACTGTGAAACACTGTGAAATTAAAATCCTTAGCAATTAAATATATAACATATTTTCATAGTGAATACGAAACGTTTGTAGAGCTAAACAAGCAGAACAGTTGACCTGAGCTCAATTAAGCCATACTGTATAGCTTATTTAAAAAGTAAGATACCCCTAAAATTTTCTGAAAATCCTAAGATGGACATTTTCACAAAAATGTGAAAGAATGTGGGCTTGCACTGAATTTTCTATAATAAAGGACATCTAAAAATGCTTGGTTTCATTTGAAAGATGTGCAGTATCACTCAGTTCCTTACGCAGAATAGCTCTGCATGAAGACTGGATACAAATACTGAGCTTGCAAACCTTTGGAATTCATAACTTCCAATTATGTACTGAGATGTAATGTGTTCAGAAAAATGTCTGTAAACGTTCAATTATTGTATCAACCTAGAAGCACTATATCATCTTAATCTGTATAATATACAAACAACACTTTGTAAAATGTTTGCTTCAGAGCATGGTCTGCTACTGAAGTGTGCATAGAAGGTTTCTACAGGAGAAAGCGTCTTGCTAAGAAAAGCCAGAACATTATACATTATACATCATAATTTGTCCAAAAACCATCACTAACACTAAATTACTATAGAAGTAAGACTAACACTAAAATACTAAATTAATAGTGGATTACACAGAAAATCACTGGAAAAAGATTGGGAGGTCATTAGCAGATAACTATAGTTTTCTTATAAATCTAAAAAGGATGTTTAATATGTAATTTGGAATTTCTTGGCATTTTGAAACATAACTGTTTGCTGGAACTCTTAATATATTACTGTTTCCATCTCTCTTCAAACAATTATGAACAAATAATTTTATGAAAAAATGATTTTAATGAAAAGGTTATAGGCAGTTATTTTAGCAATAGTATTATAGAGATGGTACATTTTTCCAAACTATAGCCCCCAAGCACACCTTTCAAAAATGTACTTTTCATGTTTGTTTGCTTCACAAATGCCTTGATTATAAGTACTGTAGCACATTTCTCAGAAGTTTTTTTTTAAATAATCCTAATTGTATCCTTGTTATTTATGAGTAATCTTATTACATCACATTGTGCACTTAGAACTTCTATGCATGCATGATTTTGTAATGAGTATCACTAGAACTGGCAAGGTGTTTACAGCATTGTTTTTGCTTTGAAGCCTTTAACTTGATGTATTAAAAAACATCACAGTACAAGACAAGTGCTGTATATCAAGAAATACTGGTATTGGGAAATAGAGGTTCTTTTTTCTTACTTTAGCTTTTAAAAACAGATGAAGATGAGGCTGTGGCTTCTGTATGTGTATATATAAAGCACTTTACTCAAATGCAGACAAAAAATGAAAATTTAAATAGCTACATGGAATAACTATTATATAATATATAATATATATTATGTTGGATCACAGTATTACTACAAGATTTTAAAAATTATTTTGGAAGATATTCAGTGGGATTTTATGAATAATATAAAATACTTCAGTGTTTGTGATGTCCACTGTGATGAGCAATGTGTATTTTTCTTTTAAAAAAGAACTTAATTTTTACCACTTTCTGAACTCCTTGTGTATAAATATATACTGCAAAAATATACTAGAAAAATGAATGTCTAGAAAAAATATTTAAAGCAGGGAATGAAGCAATTGGTAAAGAAAAAAACTTAAAAAAACTAGTGTTGGCTAACTATAATATATACAGTACTTCTAAGCTTCAACATCAATCACTGGAAATGTGTTGTTACAGAATTGAAACTGTACTTTTTTAAAATTTTACTTGGAATCAAAACCAAACCAAAATCAAAACCAGTAATTGTACATTGAGAAACCAGAGTGAGTCCTAACACAATATCATGTAGTTTAACTGTAAGGCAACCACTGAGTACTGAACAAGTACCGATCACATAATCCCGGCAAGGTTCTTAAAATACATCTGAGAGCATACCCACAGGTGAATCAGACTGTGGTAATCTGTCAATCTGCCAGAAGAGATTCTGAAGCCTATGCAGGATGTACAATGACATTTTCAATTATCTTTGCTTCAGCTTTAGCATCATTCATCTGTACCATCAGAAGGAGTCCTATACACTGAAACTAATAAAACAACATTTACAAAAGACATACCGTCAACCCACTCAAGAGATGAGAACAGACAGGAAGAAGTTTTAATTGTCTGTATCTCACTCAGATTATGTCTCTACTGACAAGAGATGTTAAGTTTCCAAAAATAAAACTACAATTTAAATTATTGATCGAACTGGTTAAGCCAACAAAACTGTAATTTACCTCTACTGCAACATTTAAAGTCACCTGAGTCTACCATGGTCAGTCATTAGCAATTAATTCAATTGATGCCAAAAACACTAAAGCAATATCCAAAATCTGTATAATTTATTTTACTAAAAACATACATGCCTAAGGAGAGCGACAAGTTTATTTTGATTCTTAGGTTTATATTTATTAATTGAATTAAAAAGAGATTACCGCTTAAATATTATCAACACAAGTCTCAAACATTACACTAAGAAAACATTGACAATTAGTGTTGATAGTGTTGTTTTTGGAGTCATAATGTTTATTATTGATAGTCACATGCTGTACAAACTTGCAATTGACCAGCAAGATTCCCTGAGTAAGTATTAGTTATGTGGCAAGCCATCTAAAATGTCAATAGGTCAATGTACAGTAAGAAAACAAATTGCTTTCTTTAAACCTGAAGTCAAGCAAATTATGTACTGTATATTAGTGAAATCCTAGAACAGGACTCATCTCAAATATACACTGTAATATATAACATTAGGAGATCATAGCGGCATTACAACATTGTTTTAGAGACTACTGTAAATAGAAAACTACAAAAAACTGTTCTGAAAGAAAAAATCTACTTCAACATTAAACTCTCCTGATGTTTTGCAAAATGAAGATTGAGTTGTTACTCTGTTCCTTTAACTGAAAGTTATTGAAGGTTGTACAGACTTACAGGGTGCAGATTGTGTTTCCTCAGTGGGCTCCTCCTCTTGCTTTTGGGGGGCTCCTTTTATTTTGTAAACGAGGGAGAGCAGCCGGCCTTTGATTGATGTGTCCTGCGCCTCCTCCTCTTCCTCTTCTATTGGGATTCCTGTGGGATGAGCCGGAGCAGAGACCTGATCTTCACTTTTTTTTTACTCTACTAATTACCCATATGCAAACAAGACTATTTACAATACATTTACAGTAACTGCACATACTGTACATGTAACTGTACTATACATTTGTTCCTTTCAAGAAAGAGTTTCTTTGTAGTTTCAGTAGTTTCTACTGGAAATTTCTTGTATTCAAAATCTGTATCTGATATAACACATACTAAAATTTTAAAATTTGAAATGATAAAAGAGCAATACAGACAATATTAATGAACATGCATTTTTTATGGGAGAAAAGAGTAAAAAAATGGTTAAACTGATTACTTATTTGAAAAATAATAAAGCTGAAAAACATAAAAAATGAGGTATCATCTAAATATACAAACAGTGGCGATGCTCATTAAAGGTACATGGACTGTATGTATGAACTATGCACACTGTATATTTCCTCAGATTTGAACCCATGTTCCCAGAACCACTGATCTTGTAAAACAGCTAATAAATAAATTATGCATATATTAATCCTTTGCTTTTAAAACATTAACAGCACTGTTCCCCCTTGGCCTATGTCTTTACAATTATTTAATAATATATCAACTGGAATCATGCATAATCAGCAAAGTTAAATACTGAAGCCATTAGTTGTTCTGGCAGGGAACATTTCTCTTCTTTAAAATTCTACTCTTGTAACACTCAATACTCTGAGATATAAAGAATTATAAGCTTCTTTAGTTCACAGAAGTAATAAGGTGCATTACTGTACTTCCATTCATATCATTTATTTTAAAATAGATAAGTAGATACATTGTGAGTTAATGTCTACCAGTAATTCCTGTTTCTGAAGACATCTTGTTTCCCCTTTGATGAGGAAACAGATTACAACATTTAAGAAGCTGAGTAAAAGCACCAAGAAAAATGGAATAACGGTCAAAATATATTTATTTTTATATTTAAAAAAAGCTGTTTTAATCTTTAAAAACTGAACCTGATTTGCAGTTCTATAGCACATGAAATATGTTTCTGGACTATTTGTATTTATTTCAATTATAGTCAATTGGGTCCTAAACACATCATTATTATGACTGAAAACTCAGAACCCCAAGCTTTTACAGGTTGCAAAAGAATGAACTCACTTTACATAGATCAGGGGTTCCCAGTCTTGGTCCTAGAGACACACACACACTCAGTAACAAAAATCCAACTACTGTATATATGCAAATGTGTGAGGGGCTGTTTATACTTTATAAAATTCTCCTGAGAACTAAGTAAATTAGGAATCAGATAGTGATGTACAAGCTACTGTATCACTCTATGACAAAAAATATAATTACATTTTTTCCCAAAATGAAATGAGTGTAGTTATTACATTTTAAAATAAAGTCGTTGCGTGTACCGGGCTTTTCATTTTTTTTAACGGAACCAGTCTTCATTAGTTCTCCTCTCTCATATACTGTACCTGTGACAGTATAGGATACCTAAAAATACCAGTATAAGCATCAGGACTGCTCCTTCTCTAATAACGTTCTGATGCAGCTGCAGAGCCTGTTCAGATTCTGATTTCAGTAATTTACCACTGTTACTTCTGTGTCTCATATCATATATGCACAGTTTTAACACTTTTGCACTTTAAAGATTACAGTCATGTAACTTGAAATTACTGAAGATTTGTCAGATACACAACTTGCTCCACTGACTACGTTGAACAAAGGCGTCAGATAACTAAAGCTAAGGAGAAATTTTGAGAAATTCAAAAGAATTATTTGGCACAGGAGGATCTTACGCTGCCTTACAGTTAGTACTCACAGTACAATCATTATTTTTTCACTTAATCTATAGAGAAATATTGACTGCTCTCAAAAACCTAAGAGGTAAAGGAAACCTACAATAGTTGATGAGAGGTAGATCTGAATAGTACTACATTTCCCAATGGATTCTACTACATACATTTTTAAATAAAGATTTAAAGCTCAAGTTATGTCATACCGCAGTGCAATAGAAGGTCATCGTGGAAGTCATACAGTTCCTCTCGAATTTCTTCTGGACAGGGGCAGTCATCCCCAGCACTGAACTGCAGAAGCATGTTAATCTACAAAACAGAAGTGAGCTAAAGCATTACTGTTCACAAACTTTATACTACAGTATGCTTGTACACAAACCACTTGCAGAATAATAAATGTTTCAACAGGCTACAACATTAAAGTCAGGTTTTCTGCAGTAAGCATGGATGCATAAACCAAAAAAATCCACCAACTTTAATCTATAAATGCATCAGCATAATTTCATTTATTGCCACTGAAAATCACATTTCATGTGCATATTAATTGAAATACTAGAACAGCAGTATTGCAGGATAAAACTACATAGAGATTTTAATTGAACAAAACTACAATACCCTTTAACAAAATAAAATAATAAATAAACCCTTTAAAAGGGAAGTTTTGTCCACAAAAGGGATGTCCGTGTTGAATTGTGATCTGCTGCCAATACATTGGCCAAGCACATGAAACTGAATTTGAAATGCTGTGGCCAGATGGTTTCAGTGATTTTGTAAACATCACGCTAGAGTGAATAAAAGAACCTATGGTGAAGCTATGAAAAGCTGAATAAATTAATCCAAGATTAAGGCATCATATTACCCTCACTGTACAATGGTGATGAGAGTGGTCTCTGCTGGCCCCCTGAAAATACTCAAGCATACAAGGGGTAGAGACGTCTACCCCAGGATATAAAATCAGCAAGAAAAAGAACGCAGCATTACTGTGCACAAATGCTGACTGGATACAGACATTGACACCCGTAGCTGTAAGCAAGTCATGGAGACCAAGGGTCCTTAAAGATATAATGAAGAACTTCTATTGTAGTAGTCCATTACCATTCCAAAAACACTTGGTTTACTTCTGACAATTTTTCTTCTCATACTCAATACTGAGTGTGTTTTTTATCACAAGGTATCACATTTTTGTATTATAATTGAGGGTTTATTGTAATAGGACCTAGAAACCATCAATCAATTACTCATGACTACCTAAGGATACACAGTCATGTTCTATTTCCTTCTTCATAGCATTGAGTCAGTGGTACTAAAAAACATCAATGCTATGCTGTGATGTGGGTGAATCCAACAACGTGTTTCAGGAGAATTCTGTGACAAAAAGCTGACTCTATTATCAGTCTTTAATATTTTATACAAGCATAATGGGCAAAACAAGTTAATGTCACTGTTACGCAAACTCACTTAATTAATTAGGTTCTAAGGAAACAGGAAACATTTCTAAATGTCAATTAAATACTAACTGCATTAAACCTAATGAGAAATAGTCATCCTGTAATACTTTAATATTTTATTATCAATGAAAGCTGGTACATCTTGCTGAAATGATCAAAATGTCTTGAGTCTAGGAACAGAGTAAACACTTGCTCAGTCTTCAGATTTTACTTTATTGTACAAAAAAAGGTAAGTGCTTTTCCTCAACTGGTCTTCAAGCTTCTTGCATTAAAATGCATGTACTGTACATGTATTTGCACTACAACTTTAGAAGCTAGAGATCAGAATACGGTATGACATTGCAGACAGTAGCTATACTGTAAGTGTGTCAATGTATTTTTATAACAGTACAAAATTCTATCATCTATAATATTGGGGACAATATATATCCTATCTCTTGCACCTCCTGAAGGACAGAGAACTAGTCGTAATTTTGTAGTATGGAATTTCAGTCTTGGGGTAGAATAACCGATTATATTCTGCTTTAGACGAATTTCAGAAGTGGTGTTACCTGCTCCTGTGGAGGCGAACGAAATTCCCTGGTCTTTTTGGCAGTCACTGCAGCAGACATGTTGAGGGCCTGCATCAGCTCATTGTACCTAAATTTCTGATTGTGCTGCAGCTTCGACACATAACTGTCTGAGAAAGACACAATGGCCTCGATCCTGTTTCGCAGCTCACAGTCACAGAAGTAATGAAGGAGCTCACACATCTAGAAAACAGCAAGAAAGCACTTATAAATTGTAGGATTCAGTTCTGGTCATGTTTTTTATGTTCCATGAATTATTCAAATCCAATCAGTAATTCATGCCTGAGTTAAGGTTACAAGGCCAAATAATATTCATATTTTTATAAAGTTACTCATATATTATCAATATTATATACCCTGTATTTACATGTATGCCTTTAAAAACATAGGGAAAAGTTTATTTTTCATTTGCTTGAGGACGAGCAATTTTTAAAAACAAGAGAGGTTCCATAATTTTTGATATTACAATATTATAATATTTGGTTGGTTTTGAATGTTAATCCCATTGAAGCATTTGCTTTTCTTAAGTACAAGTCTTAGATCTCTCTTCGAGATACTGTTCAACTGTTGTGAACTGAAAAAATCACAGAAGATAAGGGAAATTATCAAGCAAGATTCCTAGATTCCTACAGTACTCACAAAACATTAACCACTAAAATAGTTTAATTTGAACATTTGATAAAAGAAGCCCAGAATTAACTAATGCATATAATAAGCTTTGCCAAAATGCATCCTTTAGCCAGCAATGTATAATATTCCATTCATTTTTACCTGTCGCTTGACAGACTCAGGTAGCCTCTTCTCCAACAGACCCTTCATGGGTTGCTTGGAGTCTTTGGCCTCTTCCTCCCCGGCCTCCACAGCCTTCTCTTCATTGCTGGTCACTTCTTCCTTCTCCTTGGTCTCCTCCGGCTCTTCTTCCTTCCGTTCCCCAAAGACGTTGGGGTCAATGAGCAGCAGGATCTGTTTAACGTTGTCGTTGCTGAGGACCCCCATGATCAGCAGGGTTCCAATCAGCTTCAGGATGGGCACGAACTGGAACTCCACACTGCCCCCCACAGGATCCCGGATGTGATGCCCCCCTCCCTGCACGGCCTCTGTCAGCATGCTGATGGCTTTCTCCTTCAGGATATCCAGTGGGATCTGCGGGCTGTGCAGCTGCTGCTCTCCTTTGGTGGTGATCAAGCATGGGGGAGAGAAGTTGAGCCGCGGCTTGAGGGAGGTGGAAAGACCAACCCCGGGGAGGGAGTGCTTTTTGGATTCATCCGGGAACAGCCGGATGCTCCTGGTTTCATCCGTGATGGGAATGATGAACTCGTTGTTCATCATTAGCCTGGCTTCCTTGGCAGTCTCAAGGTGCATGCTGATGAGCAGGTCGTAGAAGCCCTCTCTCAGCTTGCCTGACAGATACTGGTTGTCGATAGCGTAAAGGAGCTGAGACTGGTCCACATGACTACAGAGAGCATGTGCCACGCGGTTGTTGCCCAATGCACAAAGAGCACAGTAGAGTCTGAGGGTATGGTAATGGAACATCTTCAAATCCTCTTGTTCAGAAAGCTCCAAAATGTCCACACATCTAAATTAAAAGATGAACTACAAGCTTAATATACAGCAGAAAACAAAAACCATCAAAAACTAAGTCTGACTGAAAAGGAGTCTTTATTTGCTGATTCACAGATGCCAATAAACACAAACTGTACTCAGAGGCATTAAAAATTGCAATTTTAATTGCATGCATTTTAATGCCAGTCAGACTATTAGAACCTATTTATTTTAACAAGGTAAAAGTTGTAAATATTTTTTTTTATAAATTTGTTGAAGCAATATATAAATTATGTGAATTATGGTGAAAATAGCAAACTATTGACAGCCTCTTCAATAAAACTGTAAGGAACACTATACAAAATAGATCAAATGAAATTATGGACCTACTTGCAAGTACTGTAAGAGGACACTGACCTGTTTTCCTCTGGGATGTGCACTGCCTGCATCTGCAAGGGTTCAAGGCATTGAACCACCCAGCCATGTCGCTCACTGACCCGCGCCGTCTCCACCTTCAGAAAGGTGTTGGGCATCCGGCTCCACAGCACCGGGGTGATGGTCTGTATGTCCAGACGGGGTGGACACTGTGGGATGGGGTTCTTTTGCTCACTCTTAAATATGGCTGAGGACAGTGGCATGAAGTTCTATAACAGCACAGAAAACAAATTAATGGGACATATCAAGTAAAAACAGACACGGTTCTCCAAAAATTCAGAACCATGCTTTACAGTTAATTTTTTTGGATTAAGTGGTTAGAAAATGGATGGATTATTACAAAATAAAACATTTATGGTGTATAAGAGATTATTATTTAAAACTTGTCACATCTTTGCAACCAATCCAGGTAATGTAGGAATATCTATGGGTATAAAAAGTTCATTATTCCAAATTACAAAAGGTTGAAATTCAGTTTCTCCCAGTATTCTCAATAGTGATTGCACACTGCAGAAACACTTATGTTGAAGAACCAACCTTTACTTTCCCAAGTTCAAACTGAAACAGTTTGGAGCTAGTAGGTCGTACGAACACTGCAGGGAACAGCTTAGTATTTGGCTCAACCTGAAAAAAAAACAAATGCACTGTATGCAGAATACAGAAAGAAAAGCACAATAGTATTTCTGAATTATCTTCATTAACCAAAGATCCACATCTAGACATTTTATTACTGTATATACAGTAGTGTAGTTGTGCTGCATGGTTTTCATTCTGAATATTCCCGGTATTCCCATCTTCTCATTTTATTGAATTAGCACTCAAACTGCAATAATATTTTATGTAGTCAGTTGGCTAACTACTGTAATTAGTAATGACACTCAAACATTTATCAATTACTACTTAGGACTTAATTCAGTCCAGATTTACAAGTAAGACAGCAGTGTCTCCAGTATGACACTATTTGACTGTATATCGGTATCAGAGTACATGGATTAAGAACGTGCAGCGATGGAGTCACCTTGCTTTGGGGAAAAAAACTTCCCCTTAGGCATTACACAATGTATAATTTTATTTGCACAACAGTGCAAAACCAAGTCTGCTATAACACTAAAATAATTTTTAAAAGATTTAAATTGTAATATTATGGACTTCTATGTATATTTTTTTATTTACCTGGTATGAAGTTCCCATGTCTTTTCCATTGGCAGTAAAGGACACAAGGCCAGTGGCCAGATCAATTAAACATCCAATTTCTAGATCCACATTTGTGCGACTGGATGTGTGGGAGGTGTTGATGACATCTCCCCCCCACACCATGTAGCAGTTACTCCTTTTAACACTGCAAGGAAATAAAAACGGGGATTTATCTGTCACATACTGTAACTAGAAGTGCAATGGTTAATGAAAACAAGCTATCTTTAGTATGAATTAAAATTAAAACAGCTGTTTTTCTCTTATTCATGTTATCCCTGTCTTTTAAACTAAAGTATGTCCCTTTGCTTAACTCTGTTTTGATTTCTTTACCCATTAGGTGTGAACTAACCACTTCAGCTTCCAGTGTGATGTAAAAGCAGTGCAATGGAATAAAAGCAACAGTCAATTCAGATCTCTGTAGAAAACTCCATGACTAAAAAATAATTACAGTACATGTGCACATAATGATCATCTTGCACCTTAACACCTTACTAATATCTATGGCAAGCATTTCAATATGTGGGCTTTGCGATCCTTTCTAATGCAGTTGTTTTTATCAAATGGTTAATTCATTTTTTATGTTGGATGGATGGAAAGACAGCAGGAAATGGCGACCAATATGACAAAGGAATATTTTCCAAGGCCTGAACTGAGACCTCAGATTGAGGGTATGTCGTACCTCTCATGGACTCGCCCCCTCTCGTCTCCCAGCGTTACTGTGACAGTGCGGTTCCTGCTGAGGTCAAAGTTGTGGCTGTAGTAATGGTAGTCAGGTGTGACCCATCCCACCCATACACAGGAGGGGTCCTGGCCTCCAAATATTCGCACAGAATGGTAATACTGCAGAGCCAAGCAAAACCAAACAATTTCTCACTGACAATATTAAAGGAAAGAATGACAAACCATTGGCATTTAGTGCTTCATAGATTTTTACTGTATCATTAATACTGAGATTTCAAATATTGATACACAAATCCCCCTTCGTATACTGTACACTGTATATAGCAGAATATTTTTCTTAATCCTCAGAAAAACTAAAGTCCAAAGCAAGCAGAGGAGAATAAAATAACAACAATTCATGTTTTTCTGTTTTAAATGTATTGACATGTTTACTTTGTGATTTGTACAGGTATTAACATTGGTTCTTGTAAAAGACCAAGTAGTGTTATCATCAATAATAAGGATTCTAACAAATTACCATTGTGATACTGCCAAATTCTGCCCTTCTTGCAGAGGTTTCATCAACTTGTTTTTGGGATTTCAGTGGAAACCTAAAAAGAAGACAAATAAAACAATCTGAGTTAACAAAGACCTTTTTTTTCTCCAAGAGGTTAGTCAGAATTGCATATGAATTTAGGACATGGCTATTTGGGATGTTCAGTAGGATGCCTTCCTGCATATTCATTAACTGCTCAGTAAGTGTTGATGAAAGTATTATGAAAGATGAAAGAAAATATTTTTTCAATGCACATTTAATACATAAATGTAGATATTAATCTGTAATTATACCGAACAGGAAAGTAAATTTATTGTCCATAATGCTTATTTTTTATATCACAGTGACATGTTGCTTGAATTTAACATTAGCATTGTTTTCTTCAACAGGTCTCACCTCTGCTTTGCTTTCAGGGACTCATCGTCATGCATTCCTTCAGCGTCAGAAACGCCCGTGTTTTTAAATGTTGAATGGAACTCGACAGGCATGCTGAGGCGGCAATAAACCATGTCTGCATTACTGTTCTGGGTTCCAAAGGTTCTGTGGGTCACTTTGAGACATGGTGGACTGTCAACAGTTCCGTCGATTCTAGTGGCCTGGAAATTTTGAAGGAAAGAAAAGACATCAAGGCACTGAACAACAGGTCCTTTTTCTGTAGAGCACTAATTCTAACTAAGCACTGAAGCAAATGCTTCCATGGATTTAGCAAGTAATTGGTACAATTTAGTCAGATGTTAATATTTTCATTCTACATATGTTAAAATTCATGTATATAAAAAAGTATACTAACTGATACAGAATTACCAGAACATTTCAAGACACAACTGAAAGCAAATAAATGTAATTTAAAGAAAACTAATTAAAAACATCTTTGACTGAATTACCTCAATGTGGGGGTGGTTCTTTGGTACGTTGACAAAAGTAGGCAATCGTTTACTGAACCACATAGTTACTTCACGGTTCATATTGACAGCAAAAGGCTCAAAGCCTTCCTGAAGACCACACATTGTGTAGTATTTAAAGGTGCTAGCATCCTTGCCAAGGTTCATGCGGCCAATCTGGGAGAGGCCCAGGCTACACACTGGAATGAAACCTGAAAACAATCAAATATTTTTCAGTAGTAATACTCTCATTTCACTCTTGAATCAAGCCAAACCATCACATTTATCAAACTTCCTGGCCAAGCAAAGAATGAGATATTTCTTTTCCTGAGTGAACACAATGAGTAAAAAGAAAATTAAAAAATACCTTTCATTTCCTGGGAGAATACTCAATTTTCTTCCAGAGATTTATGAAATACAGCACCAACACAGCACAGCTTTACCATGCTATACTGTACTCACCATCCTCCACTTCAAAATCAGCAAAGCAAAGCTCCGATCCTTTGTTGGTGATGAGGATTTCTCCATTTAGGGTGAAGATCATGGACTTGTCTTCCAAATTAATCATGCAGCCAACAACATCCCCTGCACGCCAGCTGCGACCAAAAAACCAACTACCCTGATGCAAACGATGTCCCTGAAAATCAACCGCATATAGGCAGATATATCAGATCTGTGCAATAAATATGTGGTCTTACAGTACATTACAGAAATGTATGTGACGCAAAGACACTTTTATTGGATTACTTTTCACAGGTCATATTTACTGTACATCCTGCTATGATACAATCATACTTTTTTTATAGTCTTACGCATTCTCTGCTACATCTCATACAGTGCATGCATGGTCTAAGAAAGGAAAACAAGCCCACATGATGAAGTGGGAAACGAGTGCATATATTTTGACATTTTATCTTCAAAGTTGTCCATTGTAAACATCCTAAAAAATAAAAACATAATGGCTTATCCAGTAGATAAAGATGAGAAAATTTTAAAAAACTAAAGCCTGCAAAGGCTCAAACTGTTGTACCTAAATAGATGATCTACGAACTCACCCTGAATCCATCAAACACAAACGCTTGGTCATCCAAACCCAACTCTATGTCAGGCCTACAGCCTGACCTGGCCCAGCCAACGCGCATATCTCCACCAGTGACTGCTTCAAACTCAAAGTACCACTTTCCAGTTTTCACTGCATAAGTCTTCTCCACACGGAAAAACCGGATCTTATCGATGCTCAACCTCTCCACAGCCTGGCCAGCTTCAGAGAAAAAAACAACATCATGAAACACAAACATGTGGGTTAGAAAACATGGTCACCAAACAAATAATAATGTACTTTAAAAGTAGACTGCACCTTGAGTCAATGGACAACATCCAGGCACATTGTTAGGCCACCTATATTTTACCTTACAATGCCAGTAAAATATATTACTGTACATAAGAAGTGAATTTCCCATGTTAATATTCAAGTATGCTACAGACTAACTTCTTTAAGGTTTTCAGAAAAAGGTACACAGCATTATGTACAGAAATGCCTCTTTCAATATCCACTGATGTGTATTCAATGTTGAGGTGTACAGTACATGTATATAGTATTTGATGTAGGTCAGGTATTTGACAGGTCAGGTTATCTGCAATATCTTCGCCAAACCAATATACCTACAGAAAGAGAACATTTCTACTGATGTGCTTTATATTGTCAAACAACTGTCTCTTTGATACGAGCTCTACTCACCACCCTCCTGGTCAGGAGGTTCAATGTTATATCCATATCCTATTAGTGTCCGGATAGCCTCACGGAGGCTGTCTCGGTTTGATTTCTTTGTGCGCTCATCTAATAAAGCATATGGCACCAAACGAGGATTCCTTTTGCTCTTCAAATCCTTTTGGAAAATAAAAAAAAACTATGATTCAAGTTTAAAGCTGGTATATTCTTCTTATTCTGTGTCAAAATGAGGCATTCAGTAATGATTTTCTGAGGTTTAGTCCTAAATATTAGCTTATTCATTGATTGCTTTCTAATTGCTAAAAAACTAAATGTTTCTATGTTTCATTAAAAAGGTAATATGCGTAGTCTTCTGCAGAAAAATCAAGTGGTAGTGACATACCTGTAAGGAACGAAACAACAGACAAACACTGTAAAAATGTTCAAAGTCAAGAGCTATCCTGTAGATTTTTTTTTGATAATTCTTCATACAGTACTTTGGGATATGAAGCATTGTCAGTATGAATCATAATAAAAATCATTATAGAAAGACAGTTTAAGGGAAAAAAATAAAAAGAGCTACTTACTGTACAATATCTTTCACAAAAAAGCATTAAAATTATTATAGAAGAATATTTTCTCCTACCTGTTGAATGCCATAGGTCCATCCTTGTTTAATTCTGTCTTTTGCCCAAACATTATGTGCATTTTCAGCAAGTTTATCAACTAGAACTTCCTGTGCAGGAATCAGTTTTACTTCAGAAAGATCCAGTGGTGCAGGTTTATAACCATTTGACATCATATAGCTTAAAACAAAACAATTCGATTTCTCAATTACAGATTCCAAGTAAAATTACACGTAACTTGAGTTAATATACCATGGGGTTTCAATAACTACTGTATGAAATCATTTGTACAGTATGTAAAACTGGCATGAAAAAAAACAAGCTTTTCAAAGCATCACCATTTCTTTTTCAAAGGTTTTTTTTTTGCAGTTTCCATAAGTTAATGCAAAATATTTTAATGAAAAGGACAATGGGAATGGATCTATGGATCACAGTGTGACACAGCTACTACATATTTATTATGTGTGACACAGCTACTACATTATTATTTTTTTATTTATTCTCAATAGCACACAAATTAATTGAGTTAAACACAGAGGTACTGTAGCAGGACACCCTATTCTTGGCTTAAAGCTGTTTTGTACAGGAAAATAAAACAATCCCAGATTTGACTGTTGAGACACTATTTGACTGATCAATAGTAGTCAGATTCTAAAATATATAGATAATGTACTTTCTCAGGTTTAATGTTGAAAAGTGTCTGAAATATCACGGTTCCGTGTGGATTATCCAGTAATGAAAGACTGAGCTCTATAAAAGGAGAAGAAAAGAACACACACCCAAAAATCACAAAGGTGCTGTCTGGAGAAAAGGTAATATAACAAGTCGACTGGATGCACAATCTATAGTCCAAATAAATTTTAACAAACTCTCATTGGTTTGGCACAGAAGCCTTTATCAGGACAATCATATTTGGCTTACTGAAGATCTTCTGATAAATTATTGTTGATCATGTTTGTATTTTGGTAATGTTCATACTGTATATATATATTTCATTGGCTTTGTGATTCATGAATCTTGATTATTATTTGTAAAGACGCATTCAACTATGGCTCTTCCAAATTGAAACAATCATAGTGCAGCTTCATTCAACTGTTCTGATGTAGGCTTTTGTGAAGAAACCTTGACAATTTGTTACATAAAATATATATTTAGGGTATAGAGCCTGCGTCCAACCAGTTTGAGCTCTGTGATCACAGGTTCAAACCTGGGTCAGCTCACTACACAACTATGACTGGAATTCCCCTAGCTGAGGCACACAGTGGGCTTGAGAGTCAGGTGGCATTAGTCAGACAGGCCTCCCTTGACTCTCGGTGACATTGGGGATCCCTGCGGCCTCCGGGTGCTTGCAGGCATTTGGTGTTGTCAGTGAAGTACAATTGGCACTGAATCTCTATTAAGGGGCTGTGTGGCCTTTGACGAGGGCTAAAAGGTAAACGAGTCAGAGGAGTTTGCCTATAGCTCTTTATTCTCTCCTGTGTGCTGTTACAGGAATCAAAGTGGAGTATGAGAAAAAAAACAACTGGTGATTATAAATTCTAAACAAAAATATAACACTTCTCTGAAATAATGTGGAGACACATTTTCATACAAAACAAGTATTTCTAATAAACCAATTATGAATTATTTGGAAACAAACTTACTTCTTTGGAAGTTTCATTTTTTTCAGATCTTCTTCTGCATTCACATTTACTTGAACAACATGGCATCCCAAAGCCAATAATGTCCTATGGGAGGGTACAAGACACGAAAGCAGTAATTAACCAGTAAAATTTCACCACATTGTACAGCAGTATTAATGCCTAAGGATACACTTATTCAAGATGCTTTCCAGAGGCTTCTTGATGCATTTTTAACACATACAGTAGCTAATGTATGCTGTGACTGCAACAGGATTTTGGGCCCGAGTTGTTTTCCATGGTGCATCTTCTTTAAGAATGATCTTAAATTCTCTTTAACTTACTGATTATTGTATCCATTGATTCTTGTACTTGTAAGGTTTTCTTCATGATCATGTGATACAATAAATCTGCAGCTGTATGAATTGCCCCAGACTCACTGTTTGAGACAACATGCCATCCTTCCTGAACAAGAATGGCATTATGTGTTTATTTGGAACACCAGCTACTACACTAAGTAAGAGCTTGGTACAAATCTATTCTTATTCACTTCTGCTGAAATACTCAATTGTTTTAGAATATACACCTCAAGCTATTTAAACTGCTACTATTATAATGGGTGGTCGTTACATTCATGGCTCATATTAGAATTCTGCTGTACAGTATGTCTCGCTGACTGCTTCATTTATTATCTACAAAGTCAGAGCTGCATTTAAGAACGTCATGTCATTTTCTGCATTGTTTTGTAGCTACAACAAAGATTAATTACACACAGCTTTCAATTTAATAAACCTGCACTTTCCTAAGCTTCATTTTTTTTGTTTTATAGTTAAAAGAAGATTAAAAAAAGATGAATTACACACACGTAAGCTTTCAATAACATCAAACCACATTTTATCAAGCTTTACTTTTTAATTTCTTTCCCTGTGCCACAAATCCATCATGCAATCAATAGGAAATGTCAGCTTCTGACAGAACATTAATGTTCAGATCATTCTTTTCTACTAGTAGAACTGTTTAATTCTATATTCTGACTACATCTCACAAGTTCTGAGAAATGGCATGTATGAAAGCACTAAAACTGATATTCTTTATGAGGAATCAGTTAAACCAATAACCAAGTTTGCAAAAGCCACAGACATTAAAAAATGAATAGCTTGTGTAATGTACTGTATCTAGTTGGTGATGAACAGGGAACTGTGTCAAAATGTGGACTGCTAAATAATAAAGAGAAAAGAAAAACAACATCTGTTCTTGCTGTGAAACATTCTTCAGGTATGGGGTAGAATATGGGAGAGAGTAGGAATATGTGGGAAAGGGTTACTGTGGATAAGAAGCATATAAGAAAGAATGTGAGAATTGGTATTAACAGGTGAGAAGGGGAGACAAATATGGAAAAATGGGATAAATTTGTTATGTATTAAGTTAGGAACACATGAACCTAGATCTTCGAAAGTTAGAATCCCATTAACCAAATATTTTTCATTTAGGTCCCCTTACATTTGTGGTAGAGGACTGGCCTGGCCACCCATGACACCAGATCTGAATCCACATGAATTTTACCTGTGAGGATGCCTAAAATGTTCACTATTCAGGGTTTTCCTGCACTGCTATTTAATGCCAATAATTGAACAAGAAACATAATTGTACTAAAACACTCTAGAGTTAATGAAACAATTATGAGTCTTGTGAAATTGGTTTAACTCAGAGGAGAGCATTTCAGTGCTGAATTTCAGAATGGCTAAATAAGTTTATACTTACAATGTTTTAAATTATAAGATTTAGCAAAACCATGCAGTACTAGCAAAAATGAATAGCTAGTTTTCACATGATCCACACACTGTGGCTTTGTCATAGCTTTTTACCGACCACCTCTGACATTTCGTCATGGAACTCATTAATTCAGTCATGCAAAACTCACTTTAAGGTTTCAGTGGACATCTGGAGGTTATAATTCTTTTCTGTTTCAGGCAGTTTGGAGAAATCCACAAGACAGGGATGCTGCCTTTTGTTGTCATCCCGCA
Source organism: Atractosteus spatula (assembly GCF_055471065.1). Classification (NCBI taxonomy): domain Eukaryota; kingdom Metazoa; phylum Chordata; class Actinopteri; order Semionotiformes; family Lepisosteidae; genus Atractosteus; species Atractosteus spatula. The sequence continues at coordinate 16,711,449 of NC_142714.1, forward strand.
CCTAGGTAAACAGCATTCATTTTATTTATTCATTCAATCATTAGAGTTCCAACAGAGCAATAGAGCAAGTGTGAGATGATAGTACTGTTTTTTAAGCTCTAGGAAAGAGCCATTTTTTTCGGTGCAACGCAGTCAAGAGTATCACTAAAGACAAGCATGTAGCACTGTGAGTGAATTTCAGTACTATGAAACAATTTTTCATAGCAAGTTAGACAGGGAAATGTGCCAATCAAACAGTTAAACATTATTTATCTCTTTGTGAAAACTAAGGTTGCTGCTGGAAGAGGTGTTAGTGGGGCCAGCAGGGGGTGCTCACCCTGCGGTCTGTGTGGGTCCTAATGCCCCAGTATAGTGATGGGACACTATACTGTTGCAATGCTCCGTGGAAAGCAAAGGGCATGACAAGGAACAGGAAGGCATCATGGCCATCCACTGCAACCAGGGAAGTCTCTCCAGTCATAACGACTACTCGTACCATTGGACCCAGGCTTCTGAGGTCGAGAGAGTGGGACTTCCCCAGTGCAACGGCTTTCCCGCTTCAAAAAGCTCTCCCGCACAGGTTTCTTCGTGTAGCTCATCTTCCAAACAGATGAGCTGCACAAAGTACAACCGTCATCGTCGGACATTGGAGAACCAATCAATTAATCATCTTTTTGTGAAGCATACTGTATATGCCACTTATTCAAGAACAAATACGGATTTACTAAAAATGTAACTGACTACCATTTATACTTGTATACCATTAAAAAATTAAGGTTACTTATAAACCAACTGCTTAAATACTATACTATAACTACAGTACAACTACTGAATATTATTGCAATTATAGAGGCAGTTGAACATGGTATGAATGATTAGTTGCATGTTTCATGTTTTCTTGGGTGAGTATTTTGTCAGCAATGTTTTCTGTGTGTATTTTTGTGATTTGAAGCACATATAGTAAGTTTTACACATTAGCATCTGTGAGAGGGTGTAAAGGAACCTTGAACTCTTAAACCCCCCAAAATAAATTTGGCAGATTGAGGTATTATGTTTCTCGAGGAGCTCCCAGGAATTGTCACAGAATTACAGGGCATTTATTTATGATTTCTGAGCTTTCATTGGAAACAATAACAGTTCCAGTTTTTTTTTCTTTTGCTACAAAATAGCAAAGAAGATATGATCTTTCAATGTAGTATTCTCTAACAATTTGTACATTTACTAAAACAAATGTTAAAAAAAACTGATAAGAAAAGCACCCCCAAAGGTAATTCTTATTAAATATGTACAGTATAAAGAAATAAGACTCTCATAATGCAGAAGAAATACATGGCATTTCAGATTATACAAATAATGCAATGCCAAGACACCAATTAAGTAATCAAGCTGAGGTCTATTAGCTTTTCCTGACTGGATTAATTATCTAAATTATTATTATAGTAATTTCCCAAATGATGATGTAAAATCATTCCAAGAATAAAGAAATTGATTACATAAACTGACCAAGAAAACATGTTTAAATATGATTGAGATAGTAACAATGATTCCTTTATCTCTGCAGACATTTATGTATAATTAAATAAATCTCAGTCAGCTCTTCTGGAAATGTTTCATACATAATGGTACCCCAGTTAAGCTACTTTTAGAACATTATCTACAACACCACCTAAAGACATTCAGAGCACAGCATCTTGCACTTTGACGTTCCATCTAGATAATGTCTGAAGGGGCATGAAAAACAGTCTTAAGTATTTCCCATCACAAACGTAAAAACACTTAAGCTTGGCTCTCCTAGGGTTTGAGGTACAGTTATTTTAGGGTAAGTCACTGTACAATTCACTAACAGCATTTCCAGAAATTGCTGACACGCTAAACTTGATTTAAATCATTTAAGTGGCACCTTTCAGTGACTCTACAGTAGAGACTGTATTTTTATTGGGACACAACAGTATTTGCCTATGTTAAGAAATGTACAGAATAAGCACATTTACCCATGATTTGCAGGTTGTTAGTATTAGTAAATGCAGCCCTGTGTTTTACATATTGTTTTGGTACTGTATACACACATCAAAAAAACTGAATGCTCAACAGAGGCAGATAAATTACTGAATTCAGGGTCCATGCTGGCTGCACATTAAAAAAAAAAATCTAGGGGCTCATCTGTGCTTATTTGTCACAGATTAAAAAAGAGTCATTTGAGAAAACAGAGTTATTTAAAAAATGTTTAGAATCCTGCTGAGAGACTCTGCGTCCCGGCATCAGGGTCACACAGACATTTCAGAGCCAGTCATTGACCTAGGAGAAAGTTAGTTGAGAATCCCACAGGGAAACTCCAATTTCTCAATTACTAGTTTGGGAGCATTCCTAATTGTCATTGGGCTTTGTCATAGCTTTGGGTGATGACATACCAAACTTCTCATGACCCAGGAGTTAGTTGTTCTCTTGTGTCCATGTGAATGGAGGGGTTCATGCTTTATGTACAACTTGTTAATATTCCAATAGGTCTCTCAATATCTTTGTAACATTAGTTATTTTCTTATATTGTTTTCCTTGTTTTTTTCTTATTTGTGTAACAGCAAAACAACAAAAACAAATGATAAATCTGGAAATGCATGGTCAAATTGAGAGTGAAGAACAAAGTCAATGAGAGAATTGTACTTACCTTCTGTTTAGAATGTGAACCGCAAATTATAAAAGAGAAAGCAACATGATCCACAAGCAGATTTGGCTTGAATGATGGCTTAATACTATACTCTGTTACTGTACATTAAAAACCATGCAGATTACATAACCAAACTTTAATAGTTTTAAACACATTTTTATACCACTAATGTGTATCTGTAGCTTTTATTTGTTATAATAAACTTCCAAATGTTGCTGATAATTTAAACCAAAGCAATCCTTCCTATATATCTCCTGTTTGATATACAGTAACAAACCTTCAACACTGGAAAGCTTAAAGGTTAAAGAACCTGCTATAACATCTTCAGACATTTTCCACAGTCCCTACTTTAGACTACAGCTAAAAAAAATAAGGATCACAACATTAATATATGCAATGGCTAACCTGATACAGAAGACCTGTGGTTGAAGCTAATGTCATTCCATGACCCAGAAGTATCTGGGAAGCATTACAGAGCACAAGCTGTGGTCATGATTTCCTGCCAGCATGCACATATTTTAAAAATTAACATACCTTGCCATAGGACCAACCAAGTTCTATCTTGTTCATCCCCCACAATTCATGGATATTTTCTGCTAATTTATCTCTGACTTTTTCAAGGTGTGGAGGCATCACAATCTAAAAAATATTTAATGGGATCACTTATTCTTCTTTACAATACCCTGTTCTTTAAAATAAATAACTCAATTAGAACATTTCTTGGAATAAGCATTTAAACAATAACAAGGGTGAAGTAGATTTCCCACTGCAGAGTTATCAGAAATGATAAGAAAACGGGTATGAAACAGTGAGGGACATAAATTGTTCAATTTTCAAGGTTTGTGTTGTATCATCTTTTTGTCATTATTATAACAACAATTATATCTTTACAGGTAATCAGTGTGATACATACAATTTACAATATAAATTCATTAACAAAAAAATGCTACACATATTATACAATCTTGTGTAATCACGCATAGCATTGGACTCCTGTGTAGACATTTGACTGTTCATGTGCTGTATATATTTGTATTTGTATATAAGTATTATGTGAATGTGGTTTATTTAAGGGATTATTTCTTCATTTGTTTGTTGAGATATTAATTGCGTTTCAGCTTAGGTGCAATTAGTTTTCTGGTTACAGCTCAATTTTCTGATTGTAAAAGTTGCTCGTATCTGTAGATAATTTAAATATATACAGTATATCTGCATTTAGCTTTTGAGGAAAGGAGTTTTATGATCTAGATGATAAATGCTTATTTTCAAACCTCATTATTTTCCCTACAAATATTAATATTCCCCTTCACTTGTTTGCTTTATGATGTTCTGGAGCTCTTTTTAAATAATTTTAATAATTCATTAGAAAATGTCAGTATCCTGTAGAGGCTCTTGCTAATATCAGTGACTCTGCTCTTCTCATGTGATGCCCCTATTAGGATGAAGTACATGGCAATAAAACAGACTCTGGCTAGACACAGTTCCTAAGAACTGTCTAATATACTTCTTAAATCAAATAAAGATGATAACAGTCTGAAGTAATTATCTATTTGTGCTATCATTTAATTGGACAACACACAGCTGTTTACAGTGTACAGCAAGAAAGAAAATGATTGTTCTGGAAGGGGTCTGAAAACAGTGTGCTCAGCACCTTGATAGTCAATCCCCTTGCCATGGGAAAGGTGAATGTGCTCCTGAGGGCTGAGACATTATGTTTTCTAATCATTAAAAACTGAGCTCCAAAAGATGATGAAGCAAACGGCATTGGACATTAATGCTATCCTAAGGAAATAGAGTGGTTAGTGTTAAATATTTTAAAGATTTATGATTACCACTGAGTAGGAAGATTAAGATTAAGAAAAAGAGGGTTTTGCAAAATGACCCCAGGACAGAGATTCTCATGCTTACCTGGCTAGTTTCTACAGGAGTGGGGATAAAGGAGGCTTGGGAAAGGAACTGAGTGGTGCCCAGTAAATCCCGTACGCCTTCGAAATCCCGCTTGTACTCCTTCACAGGCTCCACACGCATCTTCTCCTTGGGAAGCAGGGCTTCATAGCATGGAGCATAGCCAGAGGGGGGCAGGAACTTGAAGTCACCGTGGCGGCCACCCAGCAAGAAACGCACCCTAATGAAGAAAAAAAAGAAAACCAGGCGCCTTTTAAGTAGCCATTTTAGTCAAACCTATCGTATTTAAGGAATGATTCCTCGTGTCCTAAGCTTCAAAATGTTTGTAGCTGGAAAGGTGATACAATCATTTATCATTTTAAGAAACATGGCCTATGATACAAACTGCTCCTACTGAAAAACTCTTTGGTTAAACGACTCCAAAACTTTATTATGTACAGTATATTAGTACCAACAGGATGAATATATGTGAAAAGAAACCAAGAAGGTGATAATTAGAGCCATTTCTTTTTGTGCTAGTACATAATAACAGCCTATGTACAGTACGAGCTTTAGATATAGTAAATACAGCATCATTCTAGTTTCCCCTTAGTTTACTTACAGTATGTTTCCCTGTTAATGTAAGTATAAATCTCTAACATAAACATAAGAAAGCAATAATTTATTGTGTTCTTAAAATAAGATACTAAAACCTAAATGAGATACATGGGGCAAATAGTCTTCTTTCATTTATTCTTATGTTGTAAATGGGATTTTTTGCTTCAGTATTTTTGCTTAGCATATACAGTACATATACATTACAAGTACAACAGACACGACAAAATGCATGTACAATAAAATAAATAATAAAATATTATTAAGGCTAACACAATAAAGCTAGAAGTGCAAAATGTGTTTGCAACAAATCTTAAAAACGTCAACTGAAAATGAATTATCAACTACAACAATATTACTGTGACTGGGGTTTCAGCAGGTGTGAGCAACAGTTGGAACAATGGCTATTGTTTGGCTGTTTAGCTGTCCTTGAGGCAGAAAGCAAAAGGAGTCCTAAAACTGACTCAGGATAAAACTTCACTGTAAATTATTAAGACCACCATATTAAAGAATAAACATTCAACAGTGACTGGATCATTCTTAGGTCACTGCATAAATTAGTAAGATATAGCATAAATACACAAACAGAGATCCAGGGAAACATACAAACCAACACTGAATACCTAATGCTGAGTTTTATTATAGAAGAGAGCTTGCTGTATTCTGTATTCTGGGGCATTACAGTGGAATCCACAGGCTACAAACATATCTCCTACTATTTTGATGCCTTTGTATAGAAGGGGGAAATTGGTTCCAATTCATTTGGGAGTATCTCTTTAGAGAGGGAAATTTAGTCCTGGTTAGAATCCATCTTATTACAATGCATGTTCTCAATTATATAGGATATATAGGTGTATTATGTCATTTTTTACATATAAGGACAGAATTTTGGGCTACAGTGTGTCTATTGAAGTTTCTGAAGCTTACTGATTTGTACATTTTTATCTGGTGCATGTTATGTAAACTGTGTTGTTATACTGTATACTGCAGTTTTCTTATTTGTTGTTAATAAGCATTTGTTTGCCTAAGTCCTGATTATTACTCTGTTATAACTGTAGAATAAAGAATACACATGCTGTATAATGCTCAATATTCCCCAACTTTAGAGGGTAACATTATTAATCTTTATACTTTACTTGCAAAGCAAGCTGAAGTCAGAATCTAATTGTAACAATATCAAATATACAGATAGAGTGGATAAAAAGCAGTAATCTAAACCCTGTTGGCATCTGTTTCATGTTTACTGTAAACAGTGTAGGAAGAGCTAAACAAAATATTAGCTATCTAGAGCTACAGTACATTCTACTCGTTGATAAAATAGACAGATATACAATATGCCATTAAGCTATAAACTACGCTAATTGGAAAATGTAACTTGTTATTCTCATAACTACATTTCAATACAAAAAAGAAAGTAAAATAACAAATGAAAAACAAAACATTACAGGAATTAAACAACAGAATCATTGTAGTTAGCTTCATTTTACTAAGCTCTAGATTTTTGCTGAATATTCACTTAATTTTTTCATTATGATACTATATGTACAGTATGTTTTACAGAATTAAGAAAAAATCCATCTTTAATTACTTTCAATTACAATTACTTAATAGTTATCTTTATTGTCACCTGAATAGTAATCTACTGTATAGCCCTAATTTGCACTGACACTCTCTTTGATTGTAGGATCTATGAATATCTGATCTTGAAAGGCAATAATATAAGGAATAACATAAAGGAAATGCTCAGGTGTAATAATTACTGCTTTGAGTATCAGAGAAACTTTAAACTCCTGCTCTGTCTCAAGCCATTAATTGTTTTGTGGAATTAGTCACCCTAACCTTTAAAACTTTATTGTTGTGTTTTAAAACTGAAACTTTTGAGAAAGTAACTTCACAGTCATCGCCCTAGCAATCAGGGGTTCCTTAACAGCTCATCAGACTTCAGCAGCTAACCACGCCAGGAAAGAGGACAGCTATGCAGACCCTTGTCAACTAGGCAAGATCAGTCAAAAAGAAAACGGCATAAAAAAGAGACAATAGCAGGAGCTCCATACAGTATAGCTTAAATAAAAGTAACTCACTACTATAAAGCCACTCAATAAAACAGCTAACTACAGTTGTTTTGCTAATTACATTTACGTTAAGCTAATGCCCAATACTGACAATAAATATGTGCAATCTGCAAATTACATTATCAGTCTGAGAACAACAAAAAAAGAGTACAAAATAGTGTATGAGTTAAATAATTTATAAGATGTCACAGGTGTCTTAAAGTATGAATCTTAATCTTAAGCAGGTGTCAAAAAATGATCAGGGACTGAGCAGTTCTGCTTTTTGTGGATAGTTCATTCAACCACTAAGGAATGTGGGTAGAAAATGAACAGGTTCTGGAAGGGGAGAACAGAGTGAAGGAAAGAAAATGTACTGTATGGCTTCATAGGAGGAATGGAGACAGAATAAAATGGCCACAGGGAGAGATAAGACACTGTACACTAACATAAGCTGCTTGACTGCCAACTGCAAAAATAAAAAGCTGTGTACTGTATATGACAGCAAAAGATTTGTGAACCCATTACTGCTGAATCTGCAAGTCATACTTTGCTCATATGTGAAGACTGTCAAAACCAAGTCTTTTCAATTCTTCTCCCTTCACCAATATTTTGCTTAATTAGCAAAACGGAATATATTGTACGGTTAGTGCTTTATATGGATTTCAATGATTTGTGACCGATATCTGTGTTTCATCTTTGAAAATGTCTACGCTATTATCATGAACACATGGTTGTGTTGTTTATTAGTTTCTACAGAACATTAAAAACTAAGGTCATTGTAAATTCTATTCATTCAAAAATAGATGAGTGAAAACAAGAGAGATAATATACTCTGATGGTTGTGCACTGTGATATATAGTAATTGCATCTACTTACAAACTACATTTGTAGGGTTTTGCATGAGATTTAGGAAAATATATCAGTACTAATCCCTTGGATTTTACACAGTTTGTGTTATCTCAAAGGATCACAAAGCATTCTACAGTACAAGTACAGTACAGTAAGAGGTAACCCGATTTATCCACCACTGAAGTGCAGCATCTACTGTACATGGGTAACATGTCAGCTATTCAATGCATAAAGCACCTCCAAGTACATACTGTAAGCAGAACAGGGGTAAAAATGAGAAACTGTTCTTAGCAATTGAGTTTAAGAAGGAACATTATGCAGGCCAGACTGAGCAAGCTTTAAGTGGAGTCTACCCAAGACAGCAGGTTATCACCCCTACACTTACGCACAAGTCATCCTGAATGGCCAAGGAAAAGAAAATGCAAAAGAGGGCTAAAAACAGGGGTATAAACTCTAGTTAATAGGAGAAAAAAAATCTTGTAATGCATACTCTCAAAGTCATTTTTACCCAGCAAAATGAGGGGCTGGATTACACCATTTGCTTACGTCAAAGAATTCAAAAATAAAACTGAAATTCATTTAAATTATTTCTCCAGTAAGATACCCATTTCCTTAGTCTGCTCACTCCATGTTATTACAGTGTGCATATATCTCACTGAAGAGCAGACATCTCTTGAGTAAATGCAAAGCAGCTGGGAAAGCCAGTCTGCATTAAGGAACGCACATTTCAATCTGAAAACTATAAATGGATATGACATTTAATTTTACACTAGGTATTATGAACTGCAGCTACAGTAGTTTTAGAAGATGCAGTGACACACAGTACTTAAAATGATACTGTGCATGGTGATCAACTATTAATAAAAACAGCATGTTGATATTTCTATGCTATAGTTCACTACTGCTAAAAATTGAGAAACTGTAAGGTGTATAGGTGGCCAAACAACCCCTGAAAAATGCTGATTTATTCATCTAAAAAATTTAATGTATAACCTCAATCAAATCCTGCACTGAATGGTGAAGAGAACGGAATTGACTTGATATGACTGGATAACACCAATTTACATGATATATCACCAATTCTGTTTGCAGAAGACTTTAAATACCAAGGGAACAGGTGCACCAACATCAGTCTTCTCATCCATGCAGAACCATAAGCACTGAAGCTGTGATCTATAGTCATCAGCTCCATAGGGTTGGTCATATTGTCCAGATATGAGACTCCAGGCTACCAAAGCCAGTTCTCTTCTTCCAGCCAAGGCAACCTGATATTGAGCCCAGGAGTTAATATTGACCAGATGGAGGAAGGATATCTGGAAAGGAGCCCAGCACTTTATCAGAAGTAAGAAGAACATATCAGAACTAGGAAGTAAAGTGAGGGTGTTGAAAAGTGCTCACCATGACTGGATCGCTCAGTACACCACCTGATATCTCCCATGACAACACACCTACTCAATCTCTTGGAGAATGTGTCATTCTTGTACTGCCCTTATCAGTAATCTTAAGGTTCATAGAAGACAATCATCGTCGATAGCCAGTGTATACAAAAAATGTAGCAATAACAGAAATACATTTTTGTTTTCTATTTTGCAGAAGTGCTTTTATTACAACACAGGAAGGTGATTCATTCTACCTAACATTGTAATTAATTAATAGAACATTTATTTATTTTTCATCTTTGTCATGAAACACTTATTTCTTAAGAGGAATTGTGAAAGATAACTACAGTATGTACAGTAAAGTATTCTTTGCAGGTACTTGCAAAGCCTTTCCAACTGAGAGGATTAGGTAATTTAGACAGCACACATAATCTAATTAAGAATAATTAGAAAAAGTAAACCACTCATTAGTGGTCTAAAAATCCTTAATCAAAGCAAAAGCAGGATATTGATATTAGCTTTTTTTCAAATAAACATTTCATATACAGGTAGGAATCACATACAGTATAAAAACATCATGTATTACCTTGACTATCCACAATCTATACCTTACATTAATTTACAATAATTATAGACTAATCTAAAATAAATTATACTTATTTTGAGCATTGATTAAATATTTTTGTCATTCATTTATTCATCATTTTCATTAATCATTCATAACTGACCATAATACAATTGGGTTTTATTGACTCAGTTGTATAAGGATCACATTATCTCATTAGTGAGAGAGCTGATTAAACACAGGTAATGAGGCAGTTTAACCTGTTAAACATAGCCAAGTGCACCTGCAAAAAAATAATTTACTGTACCTACAAGGGATAAGTTACTGATTCTCATTATACAGTATGTTTCCACTTGTTATCTAACATGTTGTTCACTTATAATTCTAAAGAAAGAATCCCTTTAGGTAGATATAGTATAATTGTCTATGTTTTAGTCTAGTCTTAGTCTACTGTATGTATAATTATCTATGTTTTGTCTATGTACTGTATAAGATTATTTGACCTGGTTATATCTGCCAGTATGAACTTAAAATTTCTAGCACTACAAACAGTTCACCACCTGCATTCAAATTGCTCCATCTTAAATATTATGCTCAAGCTCTTTTCATTATCAGACAGAAAACTGACTTATACTAAACTATAAACCTGAATTAGAATTGTGTAAATGTCTCATAACAGTGTAAGGAAATAAGGTGAAAGACTTTCAAGCAGTCTTTTTCATGTCTAGAGAGATTGTATCATCAGTGTGGACAGGTTCAAAAATGCTCCAGTTGAGTATAGAAAGGGAAGACAGCAATTAACTATTACATCAATTATTATTAACACTATATATATTAATTTTGTGTAGACAAATAACATAAGAATATTTACAGTGATATTAGGCACATCTAGACTGTTTCGTAGTTAGTAGTGAACTAGTAATAGTGAATTAAAATAGAAAAAATACTGAGAGGGATAATCAATAATTAAAATAAATAATCATAACCTCCAAACTATAAAGATATGCCAAAAAACATACCTGAGAGGTCAGTATAATTAGAGACACTTGAGATCTTTGTTCTGCAGCACAGCTTTGGCAAAGACGTAATAAATCAGAGGACTGTGGCATAAATGAATCTCTCTTAATAATGACAATAATAACAACTAAGCAACACACAACATAAAACTCCAAGTAACTTTAGTTAAAAACAAGATGTCTCAGAAGCCTTCATCCTGACCAACAAAAAAAAAATCCAGACCGCAACTAAGTTTTCAAATCCAACATAACGACTATCAGGCCAAAACCCTGCTATCTAAAACCAAACAGAACATAACCTAGAGTTTAATCACTATATAAATATGGATGCTACAAAATAAATGGGAACCTATCTCCCTAATTCTAAAAAAAATGTATACATGAACCTAGAGAGACTGTTTTTAACCTAGGGATTATTTGTGAAGGAAATCAGTTTCCTAAGACAACCAGGTCCAATTACTTCATTTGAATCTGGTCTTTAAAGCTGATCAGAACAAGAACATCTCGTCTGGCACTACTGTCTCTTCTCTCTTGGTCTTTCATCCATGTCACGCCCTTCTCTCCTCTCTGCTCATTTGCAAACTTTTATCCAGTTTTCCTGGACTGTTGCTGACTCTTAATGATTTACTGTACCATGAACTTAATCAACCAAGGTAAACCAGATGTTTCCTTTGATCAATGTGTCTCAGACCTCTTCCAACTCAGCAAACACCTCAGTTCGATTCTTGCTTTGAAGCTCTCAAGAACTGCAAATGTTGACACTAGATGTTGACCACTGTCTCGAGATTCTTATGACACCTCAGCATCCACCTCCAATAGCTGTAACACTATACTGTACATTCCATTATTTTGTGTTTTTTTATTGTTTTCCCACATTTATTAGAAATGTACAAGATGTGTTAACATAAACATCCAAGTCGCTTTCAAAGGTAGCCTCTTCTAACTAATCATTTCCAGTTTTGTCTGAATACATTATGTTTCACATGCACTAAAAATACTGTACAAGCTGAGAAATTCTTTGTTTATATTAGGAAGCCACTTTCTTCACACTTACTTGACTCCAGCAGAGAAGCTGACCACCGGGAAGAAGAGGCCATCGGTGTTGAAATTCTCGAACATGCCCTGGACTGGCTGCCCATTGATCCGAAATGAAATGCTGGGTACTCCCAAGTCTAGGCAGCAACTGACAACATCATCTGAGCTCAGGAGGTGCTGATTTATGGAAGCCACAGCCCGAGGAATACGCCCTATGAGGAATACAAAAGCTTTTCTTGTAAACCCAGTACCAACATTCCATAAAGGTTTTGAAACTTCAGTGTTTAATGTATTTGGCTAAACTGTAGTCTTACAGTAAGTGGCTGTAGGATACATTTTCATCCTGTCATTGCTCTAAATATTTAAATCAGTCACTTTATATCTTCAGAAGTCTCTAGGAACAACATATAGAGTATAAGTTGATTAAGTGAGCTATTAAAATCAAATTGTTATTCAAGCGGAGTTAAGACGAGACTCAAAACAATAAATCCCATCCTGAGAAACATATGAAGATATGCTAAACTACTCAGGCAAGTCAGATAATGATAATAAGTTAGGAAGAAGGAAAGGATGGACTAATCAGTAGGTATTCCTACTGTAATTCTCACTCACCTGACCAAAGGTGAAGCCCATCAAACCCAAAGGAGTAGAGGTCGTCTCCAACACCATTCCCTCCCCAGCCTTCTCCTCCCCCTGGGTATGGGGCGTACCCCTTTGTTGTGGCCCAGCCAACTCGCAGGTGAGAGGGCTCACTTGTCACAAAGTGGTCAACTTGGTCAATCATCAGCTCATAATACCACTTCTTATACTGGGCTGAGCCCTCGCTGACCCCCAGGAAAATATTTGGCCTCATGCTTTGCAGAAAAAAATAAAATATGCTTTACTGTCAGTGCTTTAGTTCAATATGGTTGTAATATCTGAGCACGTCTCAAAAAGGCTAATTGATTCAAGGACTCAATAATTCAATCCTTTTAAGAATGCACCACTCTTTCAAGAAGTACGGAAAGCCAAATCCTCATTAACTGAAAACACAAATGTTCATACTGTACATTGGCATTGTGGATTTTTAACAGTAATGTCAAATTCAAACACAAATGTGCTAAAACAGGCAGTCTGTGCACATAATGAAATTGTCTGAATTGTAATGAGGTCCTACTAAACAAGGAATGCAGTAGCTGACTGGAATTGATTAGCTTGTTACCTTTGGACATCATTAACTAAACGGGTCTGGAGAAGCAAATCTCTTCTGGGAAGCAAATTATCACAGATGAGGTTCTGATTGGCTCTCACAGCCACTCCATTACATACACACAGGGAGCACAGCACGTCCAAAATCTAAAACACAGCCAGAGAAAAAAAGATCATTGCTATCATTGTGCACCGTATTAACCTTAAATACTACAGTACAAGTTAATGTTTTACATGTTGGTGTTAGGTATCCATTTTTTATTAATGTTTATCTCAATTAATGTTAAAATAATTCAGAAGCCATTTCAACTGCAGACATAAATACTCTGCAGTGCATAATACACAAACAGTAAGAAGATACTCCTGTTAGAATGTTAAAAGAGATTTGAGACTAAAAGAAGAATGGTTTGATTAAGTTAGGAGGATTTATGATTACTTACAGTATGATTAGATAATATATAAAAGCATAGACATAATATACTACAATATACCAAAAGTATATTTCAGTACAACTTATACAGTTGATGGCTATTAGTGTTACATTGAAATAATCTGTTAAAATGAATCACTTGGCCTTTGGCCTTGCCCTTTAAGGTACCCCTCGCACATCATATCTTACCATGCCTAATGAGTGCTTATTCCTTGGACTGGAAAGTAGTTGAGTCAGAAGAAAGGTAAGAAATATACAAGAAGAGGGATTTTTAAGGTGAGTATAAAAATCCCTTGTTTACTACTGTATATGTTGGTCGTTGTTTTTTTTACTAAATATCAAATTTAGTAAAAAATGATTGGCTGTGGAATGCTCAGGTAGCAATGTTCTGTTCCTTCTTAATAGAATCAGAAAAACAACATACTGTACAATAATTGGAGTGTAACAACCAGAGAAACTCCTTTTATCAAGTATTTACAAAATTTCATATAGGGGATAAAATGCCAACATTGATTGTACAAAATTTTCCTTCACATTTCTACTACTCTCAGTATGTTAAGATTCTTACTGAAGGAAAGTCCTACAAAGCACAGATGCTTATGAGCAGGACTGTAGCCCTCTCCTTACACAGAAAGGGAATTAAGGACTTGAAAAATAGCCCTAGCCAAAGGCATTTAGCCAGGACAAGATGATTAATATTGCAGCTCTTCTTCATGAAATTGCAAGAATCCTTCAGATATAATTTGTGACTAAACAACACTGAATTTTAAGGATACACTGACAATTAAAAGATGAGATTATTCCAGTTACACACAACTCTCTTAGCAAAAGCCATTTCAATACAAGAAAATGTGTATACTGTATACTATACTGTGCAGTCCGTAAGTATTTGGACAGTGAAACAATTTTTGTTGTTTTGGCTCTCTACTCCACCACATTGGATTTGAAATGAAACAATGACTATGAGGTTAAAGCGCAGAATGTCACCTTTAATTCGAGGGTATTTACATCTATATTGGGTGAACCATATAGGAATCGCAGCCCTTTTTATACATAGTCCTCCCATTTTAGGGGACCAAAAGTAATTGGACACATTAACATACTCTTAAATACAATTTGGCGGGTTTGCAAATCCAATGTGCTGGGGTACAGAGCCAAAACAGCACAAAATATGTCACTTCCAAATACTTTATACTATATGCACCGTATATAGTATACAGTATACTATGCTATGTATACTATATATGTGCATACTATACAGTATATAATGTATACTACGCTCTATACTATGTGTAAAATGTTGAAAACAATATTCACAATGACTTCTTTGTTCTAATACAGATTAACTGCTTATTCACACACAAGAGACAATATACATGTCATACTGTATGTACTCTGAAAAAAGCCAGGCTCCCTGCAGGTAATTATAAAGATTACATTGATTCTGGCAGCATTAGTTTTACAAACATTCTACAACAGTGTTGTATCTTTAAAATTGGTACAGATAAAACCATAATCTAAGGTTCTTTTAAAGCTCTATTTCACAGCTTGTCACCAACATTAAAAGTAAACCTTTGACAGAAACCTCGAATAGTCTGTTACCAGGACAGGTATCATGAAAAAAGTTAGCACACTTTTTGTTAACAAAATAGTCAACTTTCGATAAACTATGACAAAATGTAAATCAAGAATATATTTTAATGTATAGTAGACCTATAGTAAATTCAAATAGTACAGTTTTTAATAACTTTAACTAAGAACACAAGCAGTAAGAAATTTGCATTATCAGTTACAAACTAATGCATCACATTATCCATGTGTTATGAACATCATCTAATTTTCATACTGTACTTCATGGTGTGAACCTCCATCTCCTATAGCACATCAAGGTTTTAGTTCATATTTTTTAACTACATCAGATTAAATGTACATTAGTGCATTTATTTCACAACTAGGTAATAATATTAAGTGTCTTTGATCTTTGTAAAAGCACTGCAACTTACTGCAACTGTGATTTATTGTATAAAGGAAGCAATAAGATAAATGTCACGTACCACTTCATTAAGATCACCACATTATTCACATTCAGATGTCACATTTTTCAGTCCTTGAGACAAATTGTTATCCCTCTGGGGACAAGTTAGACAGTAGTCTCCATTTCTAGTCTCACAGTACTCATACACATGTACCTCATAGCAAACATCTATAAAAGAGTTCCCACATACCTTGTAATTGCGTCCATGTTTATCCAGAAGGGAGATGATAGATTTGATATGTCCTTTCTGTATGATATTCAGGGCTTCTGGGCTTTCAATTAAGATGCAGTGAAGAACTTCAAGAATTCCTTAATGGGAAAAAATGGCAGTTTATAGACACATAATTTATGAGAAAAGGGAAAGATCAAATATAATTTCAAACCAGCCGCTAATTGCAAATTACAAGCCCACTTCTTAATTTGGGGTTTCTGATAGGTAGAAGGAATGCTGATATAAAGGTAAAATTGATTACAGTTTTTTTGTTTGTGATTGATGGGAAGGTTGGCATTTTAATTTCAGCTGGGGCATAGTTCATCTTTTGAAATAGGACTCATTGATTAGATCACTGCAGACAGAAATGGCGCTTTCATGTTGAGGACAAAAGTCTATTTTAATGTATTATAATAATGGACACGAACACTGGACACTTTTCATCAATACATAACATGCAAATTAATATAATGAGGAAACAATATGCAAGATCCTCAACTATTACTATTAAGTTTAAATCCAGTGCAGCTTTCAGACAAAATGATTTTGGTAGTCTAGGTTTTGTTGCCAGGAAACAAAGACATAAAAATTCAAGATAATGCATTACTATATGGCCTCTTGCTTGGCAGAAGCCCAGTACTAAAGACAGCCGACCTGAAGGGCAGAATTAAGATGCTCTTGAGAGGAAGCCTGCATGACACTACTTAGTGGCACTGTGAAGGGTGCTAACAACAGTCACCTTCAATCAGTACAAATTTCCCATGTATTTAACAATGTTACTGTCACTCACACATAAATAGCTGCCAGTGGAGAAAAAGAGCTAGTCTCCAGTTTAAAAGCACTAAATAAAACAATTGCAATAACAATCTAAAACGTTACGATAATGTAAGGAAAAACAGTATCAGCAACCCAAGTAGACACATAGAAAAGAGGTTAGTATCACTGTACAAAACATAGATTACCGTGATATTTTTTTGACAGTGATTACCTGATGAGGACTCCAGTCTGTCCAGTTTGCTGACCAACCAGTCCAGGTTATTGGAGAACTGAGTACAGTTGTTTCTGTTTCCACGAATCAGGGCAGCTGAAATAAACCACCAAAAAGTACTGATATTTACTCTTACCTCACAATATTTTTGAAGAATTCATGCTGAATCTAAATGAATCTAATGTCTGAATTTAATCGGTGAATGTTTGTTTTTTCCAGCTTTCAACATTTTTTTCAGGAACTCAAGCACAGATGCATGTCTGTCATTTCTCATACACTTGCTTGATCTAACATAATTCACTAAGAAAAAGTCATTTCTTGTCTTCCAACATGTATTAAAAACATAAATCTTTCCTGTTTGACATAGCATTTTTGTTAAGTGGGTGGTTTAGTGGTACAGTATGTTCTGTAAAGAGGATTGTAATTGGTTAAGTGGATGCACATTTGTATCATTCTGGAAATGTTGAAAATAAATCTGGTACTGGAATATACTTTCAGAATTTCAATAATATCTGTTGATTAAAAACTACAACTCTATGCATCAATGCACACATACTGTATACAGTATCATACAGAATGATGCAGCTGGCCCTTTCTATCTATAGATAAACCTTGATGATTGAGTACAGACTGCTGACTGGCAGAAAGCATGCTGGGCAGCTCAGAATAGTGTAATATATGTTGGGGCAGGTAAAGTTAGTATGAATCTTTCAGACTTGTAACAAAGAAGTAACACATGTTGTTGATTTGGGTGCCTGTTCAACTGTATAATACAACTGCCTGAAGTGTGCCATTCAGATAACAGTAAATCATGTCCATTTTTACTGTAGTAACCGGCATAAAAAACATTTGCTGTCATGATGACACAACAGAATGTTAACTAAGAACTGCACTAGGAAGATGTGTTACAATTAAACATTTGTATTACAAAGTAGGATCTAAACAATATTTGATATTAAAAAGTAGGACACTGCAACACTTGTCTTAGTTCCACAGGGAGCAGAAAACCAAAACCTCAGGTCAATGTAAGGCAAATGTGCACAAAATACTGTACATTTCAACCTTTATGTGAAAAACAAAATCTTGTTCTATAGTTATCGCTGGATAATTAGCAATTAATTAATTAGCAGACCAAATGCAGTTGTGGTACAAACAAATACAGGCTTACCTAAATCTCATTAGGTTGATATAGTGCTTTATATGTATTAAATCATGTATTATAGCAAGGACAGGATGTTAATTTAATGGGAAATACACGCATGGCACAGTAATATGCTTCAAGAGAAAAGTGTAAAATAATACTTACCAGCCAACACAATCATTTATAGGATAAACAATGAGGTAATGCATTAAGAACTGAAATATTCCTTGACATTTTACAAACAGTGAGCTTAACTTTAACCTGATTATGTAATAATGTTAACCTTAGTGGATGTGTAAGTTAATGACAGGAACATGACTGAAACTGACATTTTTATTTTATCAGTTTGAACCCATATGATGAATTGAATTGAATGGTTTCTCCAACTGAAAGTATTTACTGGATTAAAAGCCTTGGGGCGATTATGTCTCTTCAGTACAGATGTAATATACTGTCCTCCTGCTCTCAGTGGTCATGTCATCCTTCCTTCATGCAAAGGTGAAAATGGAAACAACATCACACACTGAAGAATACAGAGATTTCCCCAGTGAAGAACCTTGTGCAAACAAAATTGTTATGCTGGTACCCCTCTGGTCTGAAATCAAAGCTATCCCTAATATTGGTTTTGTGGGGTCTAGAAATGACTGACAGTCATATACTGTACAGTACCTGCTGTGCACAAACTTTCATAGTCATGGAAAACTTAGTTACAAACCGATTATTCTCCATACCAAGTAATTCATAAAGCAGGTTCAGAATATCCTTCCAGGCAGCCCCAGCCTCCTCGCCTGCGTACTCTCCAAAATGGGCGGCACTGTTGTACACATTGAGCCGGTCGATACAGTTCGAAACTAAAGTCAGCATCCCCTAAAAAACATAAAACGTATTATTTCCTGGTGTTCTTGAACATTTGTCATTTTCTTTATTGTTTTTTTTTGTGTGCAAGTGGTTATTTTCTTGGAAGGCAACATTCAGTGCAAAGTTTTCCTCCACGGATTTTTAAAGTGATGTTAATATATAACCAAGAGAAGGAGTTAGCCATCTTTCTCGCAGAGATGCAAATTGTTAGAATTTAAATGATCAAAGAAACAACTGCACAATCCAGACAGCACTTATACAGTATATACTGTAGTAAGTCTGTGATATATGTCAAGGTGAGGACAAGAAAGCCATGACCAACTGAGAAAACATGTATGCAGTGGAATTTTTCTCCATATGAATAATGTAATATGGGAGAGTAAGAGTATAAACTTTGCCCAAGGAGGGATACTTTTCCCATAATAATCAATAATAGTGTGGTTAGGGACCATAAGTTTAACTTAACGTGTGCTTAATTTGTACAGTAGCTACCAAAATTCAATACAGTACTTTACATGCGCACATAATATTTTAAACTATTTTTACTCTGTCACTCATTTTTGAAAAACCTATTTTAACCAAACACTTGTTTATATGATAGTACCTTGAAAAGTGGACAAGTTGTGCTCGTTTGTTAATGCTACTTAACTCAGCAACTGCACTATCACTTGCACTACACTTGGAATGGATCAATGACATTAGTGTGGGAAAGTAGGGTAACTTATAACGGGACCCCCTGTACTCACTTTAACATGAAACAAGTAAAGGTAATTCCATGTCGAAAAGAAAAGAGACAATGTTTCGGCTGTGGATCCTTCTTCCACAGATTATTCTACTGATTCTACAGATTATTATATTAACAGAAATTTTCCATTTTATAGTGTAATTGATGAGTGAAGTTTTCATCTCTGTCATAAAATCCTTGTGGGTGGTCTAGCTATGGATTTTCTATAATATTAAAATGAATATTGTTGTCTGTTTACTAAAGATTTAGCATCTTAAAACTAAAATGATACTACAGGAGATTAAGTTTAGTTTATACTGTACATAGGTGCTTAATGTCCCACTTCATCTCAACATATCATAGTATATAACTGAAGAATGAGCAAATAGACAAATTGAACTAAATCCCAAAATTTACCAAAAACTGTCATGTTGTGATTCACTTATTTCCACCCTAGCTTTTAATGCAATGACAGGAAATCCCTGGTAGAGGTACAAATGCTTAAGAAAAAAAAATTGTGAGTAAAGTAAGATCCTTTTGATCTTAAAATAAATGATAAAATGCTTAGTAGGGAATTGTCTAAAGCTTTGATCCCAGAGAAAAAATCTAGACACCATTGCCTGTAAGTAATCATGAGTTTACTGGTCTAGCAATAGACAAGAGAAACAGACAGGTGAAATAGAATATTTTGTAATCACTTAAGCACAAATTGAAAATCAGAAAATGTTCCACACCAGAGCAAAAAAAAAAAGCTGTGATAGCAATAGAACAGGTGTCTATCTAACCTCGTCTTTGAATAGGTTTTGTCGGTTCTTCAGTGAGCGCAGCTTGTTCTGTTTCTCCTCATGCTCTAACTCTTCCTCTGGAGGCTGGAAGTAGGTGATGAGGTCATTCAGGGTCTGCAGAACCTCCTCAATAGGCAGGGCCACAGATGTTCTATTCTTTCCACTCAGGCTATCCAGATCACTGAGATGGGAAAGAATTGCATGGAAAACCAGGCATATAAAACACATTCAACAGAGAGGGAAAAAGAACAACTTTAAAAAGCTAAGCCTTTGTTTTGCCAATCAGAAAGCCAGCTGAAAGACAACTCATTTCTTAACATGCAATAAAAAAGACTTAACATTCTGAATAAAAAAGACTTGTGTAAAACACATGGTATAGAAGATTAAATAACATACATACAGTATGAGAATTTGCTAAATCAGAACTGAAGCTAACAAGCTCGAACAATGGAAAAGTAGTTCACCATCTTTTATACAATGTAAAAGAATAAAAAAATAAAACTGGACATTTTTCAAGAAACAGTCTGCTTGTTCTGCTAATATGATCCCAGGAGCTTCTGTTAAATTAGGCCTATGCAAAGATTAATATTCACTGGATGAAGATCTACACCAATATGTCATTGTGACAAATTATTTCCATAAATCACATCTACTATACCTTCCCGGTAAGAGGATAAAAATATCTCTATGACTAAAAAGAAGAGAGTAGAAACATACTGCTGTATTACAATATATCCATTATTAAAGGTGTTGCAGTCATTCCCACTGCATCACTGTATTAGATCTGTTTATTTCTGAAATGCCAAAAATAAATCAAGTGAAACTAAGACATTCAGTAACAGATGAAAAATGTGCAATTCAAAAGGGCAGTGAATAGATTTTCTAATGATGTAACAATGAATTTTATCATGGAACCTTCAAAAAATGTTGCCTTTATGAACCTGTTCAATTGCTTTTTGGACAACCTAGATTAACTGGTGCAGTCCTGACTATCTTACCTTAGTGTTTTTGTCATTGAATCCTCTGTGTGACTGATGGGTGACTGTAGGTCTGCTGTATTGGTGTTGACTGTTCTGATTGGCATTATTTGTGGAAACAGTAACATTTTAAATGTTTGCTATACAATTAATGTCATGGTTATTCATTATTTAAAAACTACTGTTTAAACCAAGTAATTTTGTTTCCCCTGGGGCTCCGTACCCCTTCTTAGGCTTTTCGGACTTCATTTTCACTTTCTCGTACCTGATAAACTGATTGAAAAGTTTGGATGTATTGCGAATGATGCGGGCCGCTTGGGATTCCTCATGCTGGCAGCGTTGTAAGGTCAGACCATCATCCATGTGCCCTTCTTGATGAAGAATAGCCTGGGAAACAAAAACAAGCAAAAAAAGCAAACAAATTAGCCTGTTAATGACATCAGCACTGCTCTGGGGATATGTAAATTGTTTATACTAATAACCATTTGGATAAATTCAGCAAACATTACAAATAAAATACTCAGCAGTAGCTATCCACAATCCAGCTGCACCCTCTCACACATAATACTCCTTTTAAATCAGCTTTGGGAGTCTTTTAATGATACATTATGACTTAGACTCCAAAATGTAGACATACTGTACACTCTTCAGAGATGGTAGAGGAAGAGAGGTATTGGTTGTTGCAAACAAGGAAAACTGCATTGTGTTGACATTAAAGAGGGCCATGCCCTGTCTTGATCAAATGTATTTGCAACACATACAGTACTGTAGGGGACACTATAGTGGCCTCACATTCAAACATCCTCCAAGCAAGCATGAACCGATATTTTCTAGAAGCACTAATGAAAAATGTGAAATTGTGTCTCTGTAAATAGCGAGCTGATGTTATTTGTGTTGCTTGTGCATTACATCTTTTACATGGGTGAAAAAAAACTTTGTGTTTGCCTTCAACAACTTTTGGTACGTTATAGTAACAGTTAATTACAGAAATTACAGTACAATCTTTAACACTTTAATAAACTGGATATTTTTGTCTTCCTTCCTTGGTATTATTGTGCTAAATATAATTTCCTACAGCTCAGTTCCATTCATACTCAAAATGAACAGATACATTCTGAAGATGTCAAATTCATCCATATTTATTTATTTTTTTCAAAAATGGGATGGAAATGCCCAGCTGTAGAGGAACAAGCTGCAGCTTGTTCATTAAACAAGATCTATGTAATGAGTTCTGAGATGAGGCTGGCCAAGTCAAGGGCTAGACAGCAATGACTTTTTTATTTAAGGACAATTTTTCTAAACAAGGTTCTCAATAACAAAATTAAAACAAGTGGTGATATTTAATTGTGAGATATTTCCTTAGAGACATTTATAGACCAGCATCACAAGGTGATCTCTGGAAACTTTCCCATGTAATAACGGCATGCCCAATACAGTGATGAGCTGCTTAATCAGAATCACTATTCCACTTTCTAAAATTACCCAGTCATGGCTTTTCTAATTATCACGACATCTAAATTATTGCCTGGAGTTTTTATTTTTCCCCTCCTATTTGCAGCACACTTCCAACTGTTGGCACTGTTGTTACATACTGTTAACCAATTAAGAGGCAATTATGAGAATCTACTTTCAGTGCATTATTCATGATTATTAACAAAGTAACAAACTAAATCTGCACACCTGCTCCAAGGAAAGAGGCCGCTATTGTTTCTTTTATGAAATTAATATCTTCTTGAAGACTCTGCTGGGAGGTATCTTTGAAACGACATTAAAAACCTTAGCAAATGTACAGCTTCCTCAAGGAACTGGAGAGTTGCAGTTTTGAAGATTTATTTTTTGCCTTCTGAGGCAGAGATAAAACAATAGCAATGTACAGCATCTAGGATAGAAGTCACCATTTACAAATAATGGACTGTGCAAAATGTACGCTCTTGTCAGAACATAAATATACACTCATTGCACTTTGATGACAGTTACAGTACTGCATTTCTCCTAACTGCATGGACATAAGAAACGTTACAAATGTGAAAACGTCCTAATAGATTAAACTTGTTTTCTCTGGTTTGTGTTTCACTGTTCCTTCTAAAGAAGTCCACTTGGTTAACTCTGTCGATATCTTTGAGGATTACAAATACTTGTATCAGGTCCTTATGTAATTGTCTCTGTCCAAGATTAAAAAGGTTCAGTTTCATCAGCCTGTCAGTGTAGGACATTCCCAGACATCCCAGAATGTATCTGGTTACTCTTCACTGGACTGATTCCAGAGCAGTAATATCTTTTACATATAATGAACAAACCTGGAGACAATGTTTTAAATTTAGCCTATACAGTATATCCTATTATTCTGTTTTTCTATTGAGCTGCTACCATACACTGTCTAGGAGATGTAAATTATTTGTCAAATTAAGAACCTAAAATGTTTTGTACACAGACTTCATATGAAGTGTCAATTACAAGATGTCAGATTAATTTTAACATTTTTTTCTATTTTCTATTTTTTCTATTTTACTTTGGTTCACAACCATTTATTGTACAGCAAATCACATTCTGAAGGTGTTATCTGCTACATACAGTATATACCACACAGATGACAACTTTAAATGACTCCACAAAATCTGAGCTGAATCTTCCTTAGAATCTGAAGGGATTTATTTATATATTTGAACTCCAAATTATTAATTCAGTAAAGTTGCTGCCTTTTCAAATTTATTTTGTTAATGATTTGCAACAGTCTCCCCCCGCCATCCTACCCCCTGAGGAATTGTGCCAGAATGCATACAGGTATGTTAACAGGATTCCATCTGGTAACCTTATTTAAACCTTTCCAGTTCCTAAGCAATGGAAACAGGCTACATACTGTACTGTGCTAGACTGTTTTCTCTGTGTTTTATCACCTGTTATGTTCTCTCTGAGTAATAAGACTAATCGACCTTCCGTTACTTTACATTCATAAAGCTATGGAAGCAGTGAAGTGCCAACCAAGTGCCAACCAAGATGGCAAACTTTGATTGCCACAGTTGATGGCAAAATGCATTTATGTCAGTCATCAACATCTAATTTATGAATATTCTGAAAGTGTGTGGCAAATAAGCAAGACAGACACAATGGATTACAAATGAATAACCAGAGAATATCTACATTTAATCTGAGCAATTAAAAAAAATGACAAAAATCCTCTAGCGACTAGATTCGCACGCACACTACCACTGATGCTTGACTTTGTCCTTACCCTTCTTTTCAGAGGCCCAAGTCGAGCAGATTTCGCATCGGGTGCTTGGTAGGACAGCCACAGTCCACTGGCCACATGCATAACAAAGCAAATTGAATCCCCATACTTAATTTCAGCCACCCCCATGCCTTCAATGTCACGCTTTGGGCTGGATTCCAGTTTTTCCTGCGGAAGAAACAAAACAAGCTCAATATTGCACATGATTAAATAAGGCAATTTCGAGGGTGACCACTGTGAAATCAAGCTATTTTTTTTTCAGTGCCTTGGACAGGAAAAAAGCAGCTTTATTCTAATCAAACTTTTTACGATGCTAAACAGAAAGTAATGAGTGACCTCATTTAAAGGGAAACAATTTAAAATTTGCTGACACACCAAAACGAAGTTAGGCAAAGACAAAAAAAAGACATTAACTTCTTTCTGAAATTGACTCATAAATACAAAGAAAAGTGTGATAAGAGGTAGATTGAAAGCATAAGAAAAACGGTGAGAATTGGACGAGCTATCAATGGTGTCATGAATTGCACTGATGATTAAAACTACTGGAAAAATTCGTATTACCTTGATTAACACAACTACGAAAGCCATCCAGTGTCAATTCTAAATGATGCAGCAACTTTTTTTTAACAGCATGTTCAATTTTTAAATTTCCATATTTATTTTCCCATACATACAGCATATTATCTTACTGGTTACACAGAAGGGATTATTTAAAAATATTTATTTCCCCTCAATAGAAGATTCATAAGGGTTCATTCCCTCCAGAGGAAACATTTTTTTGTATCAGCTGTGACTATTTTAATATATACAGTGTAGAATAGGTTACAAACACCTGCTAAACAGAAAGAGTGACATCTATGGTCACAATAACTTAAACACAACTAAACTGTAACTTAAAAATGAATAAAGTGACATTAAAAATATCTCTTTTGATTTAGACTTTCTTATACATGTGTGCTTTGCAATTGACATATACTGTACATGTACAGTAATTTTAAATGAACTTTATTGAAGAACCACATATTACTGAAAGAGGGAAAGAAGAACTTAATATCTGAAAGGTCTCAAGCCTCATGGAAAATTAAGCCAGGAAAATCTTACAATATAACATTCTCCTCATTAAAAGGGACATGAATGTTCATATATACAGTATATATTAAGATGCCCTGAATATTCAACAAATGAGTGTTTTTAATGCCTCTTGGTATATGTAACTTATTAGAATAAGTTAATAATTATTAGAATCTCTCAACAAATGCATGAAGGTGGATTCACAAGTCCAATCACACAGTCAAGGCTACACTTTGAGCCCACCTTTGATGCTCTGAAGCAAAATGCTGTGGACTTCGTGTCACATTTCTCTCTGTCTTGAAGCACAAGGCCACGGTCCTCTGTCAGAGCCAGGTAGTGTCCTGTTGTAAGGTGACGAACACGGAAAGGCTGGCCCCAGCGAATGTGACTCCCACTCCAGCTGCAAAGAACACACATCCTATCTTACCACCTACAGTACCATCTATCTCATCCTTTGTGCACTGTACCACACATTTTATCAACAGGTATTAGACAGGTATGGATGACAGGATGATATCTAATTTGCAAATGAAACAATTAGTCAACAAACAGAGCTTAGTAGTCTGGTTTATAATTATAGAAGTGTAGATTCAATGCTCTTACCTTCTAAAATGTGAACTTAAGTCTGGCCTCAGAAAGGCAACAGACTGTAACTAACATCTTATGACAGCTCGCTTATCGAGGCAAAAATGCTAGAGAGATGCTCATAGAAGTGCCGTCTCCTTACAAAATATCAACTGGGATCTTCTCTGCTGCTCATCCTGCCTTATGCCTTAAGAAGCAGGATTACCTGATCCGAAGTGGTTCCAGCCTCCATAAAGACCTGGCCCGGGCACCTGCTCCACCTGTCTCATAGTTCACTATCCTGCACACAGGAAGACAAGATCCCTGTACTTTTACAAGCTTGAATCCACCTGTATAATGATGCCATGTATTCATTATAAGAATGCAGCAGAATGGGAAAACTTTACCAGATGAGAAAATCTTCTGAAAAACTGAATGTATCAACAACTTTGGCATTTAGAGAGGTACTGTTCACTACTGTGTAAAATCCGTGAACTGTACGATTTAGCCATATATGTGCCACAACATTTTTTTATCCAGACAATATACAGTAATATGCTTAATTAATGAGCCTGGTTAAGTTTTATACTTTTTTAATATGGTACACATATTTTTTATGTGAGGTAAAAGCTGTAAATCTCTTTCTTTAAGGCAAAGAACCAGTATATATAATTCAGATTAAAAAGTTACATAAAAAAACAATGTTCTCATTATTTACAGTGTCAGCATTTTAACACTTGATGGCTGTAGTCTGATGGGAAATGAAAACCCACATGAAAAAAAGAACTTCAAAAAGCTAAGTAAATCCCACTTGGGAATGGTGGAATAGTTTGCAGCCTCAGCATTTCATGAAAAAAGTCATGTTTGTTATTGTAGCAGTCAATCACTCATCTGAACCACAAAACCATCCATCAATATCTTGTGACATGACACTTCAATCAATCATCCAGGCTTCCACGTAACACAATTTATTTCACAAAAGATAATACAATGCTGCTTCCGTGTGAATATCACTGCTGTATGTCCTTTGAATTACAGTACTATAACAAATGAACCATCTCTTATGCCTGCTATTAACTGATGTACATACTATATGTAAACAAAAATAAAAAATATATTAATGACAATGAAAAAAATATTTTTCTAGGGAACAAAATAATGCAGTAATCATTCCACAAGACACCATAATAGTGATTTTTACTTACCACCATCTGAATAATATTTTGTGATACAAGGCAGAAAGAAAGCACAAAGAATGCAAGTCTGCATAGGTTTGTGCTCCCTAATTGGTTTCCCTAAGCTAAATACCGATACTGAAACAGTACAGTATGCAAAATCTGCACTGAAAGTCTCAAACAGGACACTCATTAAAGCTGTGTGGTAACTCAGTGGGAAATACATATATTAGAAAATGTTTTAATTTACTTTGGTGACAGGTCTTGTATTTATTTACTGTATGTACCAGGCAAAAAGTTTGGATTCTTTAAAAATGTTACCTCTATTCAATTTCAAGGGCAAGACTAAAAGTAAGGCCAAAGTTGACAACCAATATTTCATCTCCAGTGAATTTGCCAAACACCACTTACTAAAAATAACTCTACAGCTCCAGAAAAGATGCACAGTCCTATCATATCTCCATTCCAAGGTAGAGCTTCTCACAGTCTTTGCTGCAAGCCAGTTATACATTAGTATTCCACCATTTTTTGTCTCACAACATATATAGATAGTGAAACATTTTTTCTACTTAGGACTTAGTAGTTACAGCTACTTTTCTACTTAGACTTTCAGTTACAGCAACATACATGTATTAAACCTCTGACTGTGGTGCTGGTTGCTTTGTCTCTTACCTCCACCGCTAACAAGGTGCTACATTTAAGAGAAGGACAACACTAAGGATTTACAGATTTTTAGATTAAGTGAACAAAATACTGGTTGGATCCAAGCATGGACAGGATACCTACTCCTGTAGCAGCCTATGCCTTCCCTGAACTCATTACATAATGACAAAGGAAATTCCAACATCATGAAGTTTAGCCCCCATACCCACAGATGGTACTGTAGCCAGTATTTTTCTTCCTTTGCCAAGATGGGATATGTCCGGCATCTCTGACCTGCTCTGAACACATCTGTATATACTGTACCTGTTAGAAGGTTATTAGGAGGCTTGAGTATATGAAGGGACTAGAGATTGTGAGGCCATTTGGACTAGAGATACAAATGAAATTTGCACAGCATTCTGCAATATTGTATCCTCTGACACATTAAAAACCATATTCACATCATTTACACACTTGAAACCGTTTCTCTTTTTCACAGTTCATCAGAGTTTGTCAGTTATCCAGTGAAGACACACACTTCCAAAACCAAGCCCTTTGAAGTGCTCTTTTTTCATTGACAGAAGATTCAACAGTATTTTGACAGGGCCCTCAACTGAGCCAAACATCAAACCAGTGAAAAACACCCAGTCCCACAAATGTATTGCGCTGGTGCTTCCTGTCTACCCCAATACATCATGTGTATCTATAGTAGCAACCTCATTAACATCTTGCAGAAAATATTCTATGATTT
The DNA here is from genome assembly GCF_055471065.1 of Atractosteus spatula. NCBI lineage: Eukaryota > Metazoa > Chordata > Actinopteri > Semionotiformes > Lepisosteidae > Atractosteus > Atractosteus spatula. Next base: position 16,740,250 of record NC_142714.1, read on the forward strand.
ACTTTAGTGAGAAAAGTAACAAATCACTGCTATGAGGATGAAAGACCTCTCCAAGCCAGTAGCTCTCCATTTCAGCTTTCCTATTCATGATTTCAGTAACCTTTCTGTCTACATCTTTTTACAGTGTTACCCAAGGTCTCAGTATCCTCATTATCTTTCCCCCATCAGGTCATTAGAAATTACTAATTCATTTTGTTGACACTTTTAACCAAAGTAATACATTTTATCCAGAGTAACACATCCATATACAGTACATTTGTACCAATTTATACAACTAAGTACAGTACCTCGCTCAAGGATAAAACAGCAATGTCTCAGTGAGATTTGAACTCACAACTTCCTGTTATCGAGAAATCTGACCCCTGCTTCCGCTATATCTGTGTCTCAACCTTTATTTTAATGATAGACTAATTTCATTCTAGAAGATCTCTAAATTCAGCTTTTCACACTTCTAACCAGGATTTCCATGCCTTCCCTGTTTTGTCCTTTGCTTTACAGTATATCCCTTCTAAATTCCTTTCCCTCAGTCACACCTGAAACAGGCTTAAATTTAAAATATGGATCTTTCTTTCTGCTTTTCAGCATGGTATTAACTTTTACTTATTCCTTCACAGTCAACCCTTCCTGACACGGCTCCCCACTGACACCCTAACAGGAGAATAAAGCTTATCAAATATGTCTAATATCAAATATGTGTCTTCAATATACATCTTCACAATGAAACTCCATGCTCATCTTAACCAGTCATTTATAGTACATGTCTCTTCCACAAGGCTTTCCACCTTTATATTAACCATGCAATGAGTTTAGACAAGTTTAACTTGTCCAAAGTTTGTTTTTTTACATCATTTACAATACTGTAATTGATTATGCATTATTCACTGTGCCCTTGTCCATTCTACAACTGGCACTTAAGGTTTGTTTCTACTCCAAACTGTAGTGAGAAAGCATCAGTCTAAACTTATCAGATGTAAAATGTAAAGCAATTTTGCCATAAAGGCTCCAAACATAACATGGGTCATGACACATACTGTAGCATTCATAGTACACTAATTACAATTCATGCATCTACAAATTCCATTCCGTCTTTATATTTCCATTTAAAAGCATACACTGTGTGACCCACCATTAGGAACTCTAGAGAGGGTACACAAAGGAGTATGAAAATTATTAATCCACTGTTTTTTGAAAATGAACATCCAATGAATAACCTTTGAACCAAAGATAAGGGTAGATTCTCCAGCTGTTAGTGAGCTGGAAATGAGAACTCACCTCCTTTGCTCATCACTTTGGTCAGACCCTGGGATGGTTAGACTCTCATCGTGACCATGAAACAGACGCATTACATGGCCACCAAGCAAGTATCCTAAGAGAATGAAGAGAACAGCAATTATAGTCAGAACAAATTCAATAACAGTCACCTATGGATAGAAAAGATAGAGGGCTTTTTTTTAACCTAAAGTGGCATAGTCAGTTTTTGAAGGAAAACACTGGATAGATATCATGTGGCTGTAATTAAACTATAATACATTGAAATCATTTTTATTGTTCCAATTTTATTTTTTTAAATAACCTTTTAAAATGACTGTACATTATATAAAGTTTAGCACATTTTGCAAGAATATATTTAACTTGCAATTATATTTAAATTAAATAAAATTGGCTTTCATTTAAGTGTAGCCAATCATATCAGCCACCAGCACTTTTAGAGATCAGGTTGTGTTTGGTGTTAAAAAATGAACAAGAAGTAACTATTAAAGTTGACAATAGTGCAAATGTTAAGCTGTAAGCAACAAGACAGCTGCAATCATCTATCATTTATTGAGGCTTAACCATGCTCAATTAAAGGATACAATTTAGAAGTCTTTTTACTCTTATTAGGACTTGCAAAAATATATTTTTAGTCACAGGATGCATGCAATATTTGAGTATTATGTGAGTCATGAATGAGAAAAACATGGAGCTAATGTTATAAATGAAGCTATAAAAATACATTTAAAAATAAATTTGACTGATCAGTTGTAGAGATATTCACAGACACATTCACATTCTAAAGGTAAAAAACATATTTCATTATTTTGACTTACAGAAGATATAAAAGATCAATCCACAGTGTAAGAGATAGCATCTCTCATTAGTTATACAGTAAGTCTAATCCACTTGTCTTAGAACAGCAATTTCATAAAGAGGACAGGAAACTATGCTCTCGAACAATGAGGCAAAGAATACTGAGTACTACCTTTTGCCCTCTCCTATCAAACTGGAATTAGAGAGCAAGCAATCCATATAAATCCTGACAATTATCTAGCTCATTCTGTCTGGGGCAGAAGATAAACAAGAGGCGTGTGACGTTTCTCCTTATTTAGTAACCAAACCCAAGACAGGAAACAATTAAAGGTTAATGCTGACAATATTATTATTTTATTTATTTTGCTGGTAGATTTGCACACCTTAAATGTCAGATACGGTATCTCTGTGTTAATCAGTTCTAATTTTTGCCTATGAAGATGAAGGCTGTTTTTTTCAGTACAACTCTCTTATAAGAACAAATATTACAGATGGAAAATATTTTTTGTTGTAATAATATGAAATGTTTTCTTCATTCAAAGGTACTGATAATGTTTCTCAAACAACTTTATCAAATGTATGCTAAACTTACCTTCTTCTACACTGCTGCCTGAGCAGGTAGGATGTACATTCCACAGTGTCTGCATGAAAGATGCATCCACCTGTATATTCCCATTAGAGAAGGACAGATGCTAGAAGAAGAAAACCTGTGTTACTACACTGAAAGTGAAAACAGTAGAAAACAAAAAAAATAATATGAAAGCATCTTTCTGAACAAAGCACTTCTCCTGTTAAAGCTAAAGCTCACATTAATTCAAGCAAGTCGTTATAGCATGGAATCAGTTACTGTATAACACTGTATGGTCGTAACTCCCATTTCCCACATGACTGCACTTTGACTTGAACATTCCATATAAATGAGAAACAGAACAGACAGTAAAACATGAAAAACTGTTAAAAAGAAACTAAGTGTGGTGAGAAAAACAAAGACATGGAAAGGTTCACCCGCCAGCAGGCTACTCAAGGAAAAAAAACACTGCACTAAAATGATTAATTAGGGTGATTCCATTTTCATTGCTGTAGAAATGCCAAAAGAGAATCCCAGTCTATATATAATATTGGTAGCACAACTGTAATAAAAAATAAATCGTGTATGAGTGTGGTTCTCAGCAAAATTGCATCAAGCTGTTCCCAAGTCTTCTGTTTGAAATGGGTCTTCTATGTAGTGGTTAAATGTTTCCTTATGCTTTATGCTGTTGGCCTAAGATAAATGAAATGTGTGGTTTAGAGGTTAGAATGATGTTATAGTGACAAGTGGGCTTTTGTAGGCTGTTTATTTTAGGTATATGTTGTTCTACATTGACACTGAATGCTGAGGTGGCATTTGGTACAGGGCTAGATTTGGGATATTGACAGAGCATCACACTGTATACATCTGACTTCAATTACGGTCATACTTATGTTTTAAACTGTTTTAAGATACTAATTTGCTCTTCACTTCACGTTTTGTGCAGGCCCCTTTCTCATATCCATCAAAGACCCACTACTCTCAAAAAAGGCGCTTACTAAAATCCTGAAATTACAATCATGCTGCACCTCCTACTTTCTTAATTCAATCACTTGAAACACAATTCTAACAATATTTGATCTCATGTTTTTTTCTATCCCTAAACCTATCTGGACCCTTAGTTTATCCCTAATAAAAATGCCATCTACAGTACAAGCTGTTGTACCTTGAAATTATCGGTGAGCACACAAAATAATACAGCAATCCAAAGTCTCATCAGAAACTGTTAGCTCAATCCCTACAATGACATTCAGTATGAATGTCTTTGGATTCCATTATTTTTAGTTTTTAATAACTGTAGTTTTTTTTTATTTGGTTCGTGGGCATTGGAAATTATTTAAAGAACAAAACAAAACATCCCATACTTGTTGTAACAATAAGCAAATACAGTATACTGTAATTTGGTCTCCCACTTTGGGATCCCAACAACCACATTAAAAGGTAGTGGCACTGCAGCAATTCATATTTGCCATTCTAAACAGTTAATCCTGCAAATCTGAAGAGAGTTCTTAAAGCTGCCCATTTTAAAGCAGAAGGGAATAAATAACCTTGTACAAAGCACAAAAGTCAATTCCTGAAACACAGAGATGTACGTTTGGAACACTAACATACTCCACACTCCCCTTTTACAGCTTAAGGAGCTTTCTATAGCTATTGTTTTAGCAAAAATCACAAGTCACAAACAATAGTGAAGGCAAATATGACAGAATATGCGTAAATGAATTATATGAAAATATCTATGGTAATGAAAAATCTAGCACAATGCAATAGCATTTGTAACGAGAGAACATGTATTAGATCTGATCTCATACTGCCATGCTGATCCCTGCTTTTGCTGACCCCCCCTGAATTATTCAAAGTGGTACTGCTGGTGATTTCCGTATGAGGTCTTAAATATTAAAATAACACAAGGTTATGGTGGCACAGATCTTGGAAAACAGTGTAATACGATAAGAAGGTCTCCTTGGAGTGCCCTGCTTGCTTTCTCTTTAGCCATCCAGAGAGAGATTTAAAATAGAGTGATGCATGATTTTCTGTGCGTCACAAATAAGATGTTTGCCATTGGTGGGATTCCAAGACCATGAAATCCATGAAATCAAAAGGTTTCCATTACTTCGGACTCTCATACATATGAGAATTCAGAGAGAAAATTGTATAAAATCTAATCAAATCAGCAATGCTGCAATTTTAAATTTATTAATGCCTAAAGACCACTAAATAATCCTGTAATACAAGATATTTATCATGACCATTTTTACCTTTCATGGTCATTTTACCTTTTACTAACCTTACATCAACATCTCAAGATAAAGATACTGTGTTTGGTACAGTAATTAGTTTTATTTTAGGATGGAATGATACATACTGTAAATACATTACTCTGTTGTTTCTGCTTATTGTATCGGCCACACTACATTAGCAGTAAAGCAAACTGAATAAAGAGACCACATAAACAACTTACTGGAAGGAACCGTGAGGTAGGCAATAGGTCATTTGCTGCAGCCTCTACCTCTTTCTTTACATTTAGCTAGAGAAACTTTATTAGTCAGATAGTACGGTGAGCACAAATTTGAGAATTTTAAAGAACCTAAATGTCCCCTTCTGCTGACCTTTGTAGGTGATGGATAAAAAGAAGAATTGCACTCACCAGGTACCTCTCTGAGGAGACACTGACCAGGATGAGGTCATCACCAATGCGCACCTTCTCTCCTTCTGATCTTTGCTTGGAGGCTGGATGAATAGTCCACCAGCATGCTTCACCTACAGACACAAAGTAAAAGACGCACATCATAGCTTGCATTGTTCACCCAAATGCTTTTGTTACTCTATAGGCATCATGTGTGCTTGGATTGCATCCTTCCAAACTATAAAAGCAATCAAACTGTATGGCACATGCATTATAGATTTTATTAATGTTGTGCAATCGCACATTAAAACATTAGTTTTCAAGGATTAGAGCATGAATCCTTGATGTACAGTATATACAGTATGTGCATTTTGTGTTATAAAATCCACTTCTTGCCTTCCAAGAGTCAATATCTTCTTCAGAGATATACTGTATATGATGTTTGTTATGATATCTTTGATTATATACTGTATGAATGTCACATCTACAGTATTTCTATTGAAGGGAAAAAAAGGTACTGACATTTTTTGTGGAAATGTTTCTTTTGTTTCCCTCACAAAATTCAAAACCAAATGAAGACCAGGCAATTCATACAGTACCATCCTAATGCAAGTAGTCATTCTTCTTTAAATGATTAATACAAGTAAATTGTTCCAGCCTGAGAGTGTTCTACTAGACCTAGAGCCATATAAATTGTTATTTGCTCTACATGAATTATTATGTTCGACACAGTGCATCTATTTTTGGTTGCATACTAAACATAAATACTTGTGAGTCATTTCTGATTACGTGATAAGGTCATCCAAGGTTCCTCACAAAAGCTTTTTTTTTTAAAGAGACTTATTTTTTAGCACACTATATGTTTTAAATGTCACTGAAAAATCCATTACTGATGTATAGAATATTTTGTAAGCACACTTTGAGAGACATGAAGCAGCTGATCTGGAGTTTGGAGCACTCTTCCGTGATTCCATACATAAGTATCTAGATCTACTTCAATTTCACATTTTGTTGTTTCCTTCAACTGCCAGATTTCCTCTGGAAATGTAAGTCATCTACAGTATACACTGTAGGTAAGGTATATACATTTTTACTTTGAAGACCATATTAATGATATTGGCTAATGATACAGTAGGTTTTTTTCCTTAATCCCCAGTCTGATTTCAAAACCAGTCTGTTTGGCTTTTCAAAAAGTAACTCCAAGGCTAAAAATGCAAGCTTTGAACAAAGTTGTCACTACTATGTAAAAACTTGAAAGGTATGCTTTTTTCATTGCACCATTACTTGGAGAATGTTATAGCTTACTGTATCTGGCACTGGAAAGATATAAGCACACTTTACACTAGAACAAAAACCGCTGTTTCAGAATATCTCTAGTGTTACCAGCGTTACCAGTACTGCTAGGCTGTTGTTGGCTCAGCTGAGATGTTTATAACAAAGCACATTATTTTTCATTAAGCAGGTGATGATCACAAAGCTAAATGGAATTTAACTACTGTACAGGTTAACATTTACTGCATCCTTTGTGTACTTGGTTTTCAAACTTAAAATTCTTAATGTTCATGCAGGATTACTATTCAAATTCCTTTTAATTTATAAAAGTAATAAATACTACAAGATTGATGAATAATATTTTACAAAGTAGTTTTTACTTAAAATTACATAGATCAATGGTAATAAGCACCATTCAATTCCAATATATAATGCAAGAATTAAACAATCAGCAGTAAGCAAAAATGTCAGCATTGCAATACCTGTTGCATCCTCTTGCAGTCCCACATCAAAAGACAGCTTGTCCGTCTGGGATCTTGATGTAGTCAGACAGGTTAAGTACTGCAAAATGTACAAAACAAGGAAATAGGACATTCATGTTTTTTTAAACTATTCAGTACATTGCAAAATATTTTTAAAGGGTAGATGGTAGACATTGCACATGCATAAGAAAATATAATTTGGCATTATTCAAGGAAAATCTCTATATACCTTTAAGTCTATCTTCTAATCTTTGTCTAAATCTTGGTTTTCACATTTTTTATCCGGTTAGCCTCTATCTGCCCCTTTTAAATGTTTATTGCCTGCTCTGCACCTTTAGTTGCGATTCAGGAAATGCACTGCACTCCAGCAGCAGGAACCATCAGAGAAACAGTCTGTTTAATTCGCTGTCTGCCAAGGTTTCACTTTCCTCCCTTTTCCTCATGTGTGTTTCATACTGGAAGGACTTTCTTGCATAAAACTGTACAAGCTGTGCTATACTGCCTTTTCTTTCTTTGGATATGTTAATCTAATTAACTTCTAATAGTTTGTAAGTATGCTGAAAGGTAGCATTTTTATATAAGAATTTTTTTCCTGCATAGTGTTACATACTGTATTATCCACATGCTTGAAACAAAATAAAAATGGGCATTAGAAAAAATAATGTACTCAAAAACAGAGATTGAAAACATGTTCCTTTAAGAATAAAATTCATTGATCTCTTTCTCTCTGCTCTCTTTTCTCTCAATATTGTTTTTCAAATGAAAGCCTGAATAGTGTCACTGACAGCAGGTTAAGAATATGAATCAATGAATTACAGCCTGCTGACTGCTGACTGGATTAATGCAGTCAATAACTAAAATGCCGGTATCGTTTGCTTAAGGAAATGTAATTTACAGATTTAAGAATTGTGTTTATTCAATCATTTTTACATTTACAGTATTTACATATTGTACATTTTTTAAATTGTACACTGAACACTGATATTTCTAGATTACTGTGTTAATAGTAGTAAACAGAGAAAGAGGGTGGCAATACAAACCCACAGGGTTTGCAGATACAGTATAATTTGTACTTTTTGATATACTATTTATTAAACTATAATAATCTGATTAATCGATTCAAATGAAGGTGAAGGATGCCAATACCTTTGACTGCTACTCTAAGTAAATGTGTTTGTGAATTAAGATGGGGACCAAGGCCGAAAATATTAGCAAAGTTCTCTCTAGACACCGCTAGTTAAAGCAGAATCTTAGTTTCTTCCTAAAATACTAAGGGGTGTACCTTTCAACTAGACATATTATTTAATTCTAACACGGGAGGAGAATTATGAAAACAACTAAACAATAGTTTGTTCACATTTCTGTAAGAAAAGGAAACAAGCCTAGTCACCATATTCCTTGAAAATTTTAATCAGTCATCAAAAGCAAGTAATCTCTTAAGATCTTACCATTCCACTGAAAGAATGTCGAAGAAGAATGGCATGACCATAAAGAAGAGTTCTATGTCCTCCTCCTTGAGCAGCCTATGGGAAAAGCATGCTTCTGTTAAACACTCACACAGGAAAGCAATATTAATTTCTCTCAGGAAGACAGCACCTTGTCATAACAAAGCTGTTCAGGAAACAAAGGATTTCTATATATTTATGGTAAAGAAATGCATGTTTGTTTCTCTCATATTAATATTCTGATTCTCATATATTACGTTAAAAGACATGACTGCATGCAAATCCATTGAACGCCATATGTTAGGTGAAAAAAAAGATGTTCCAGTTCCTTTCTGAACTAGAGAAATTTCATTGTAGTACCACAGGGGAGGAAATGTTAGCATTTGACATATTCTACAAAGTTTATTGATGGCAAAAAAATATTTCAGTATTTAGACAGATTTGAGCTATTAAGAATACTTACCTTCCTTATAAACCTCTAGGAAGCATTAATGCAGAAGAGAAAAATACATTAATGTTTGAATGCCTTATCTTCAAAATGTCTAAAAAGGTGTGAATATTTTTCAGGAATTTCATTATTCCTTTAACTAATATTTGATAATAGAGGTGACTGGGATAATCTTAAAAAGAGGTTACAGTCTTAGAGGTAAATGAGAAATATTTAAGTCCTTTGCAAACTCTCGATTTCCAATGAGATACTGTACTTGGCTACATTATTTGTCAAGTTTCTCTACAAAAAAACAAGCCAAAGATGTTTATCACCTAAACTAGAAAAAATGATCTTACAAAAATGGACCAGTTTTCAAAGTGCCCTAAATAAGATAAGATCACTTTACTGGCCATATACTGTACACTTTCTTGTATTAGGAATTTGTCTTTTCGCATACCCCAACTTGCTCTCCATGAGACACACAAGACAGGGAGAGGAGCTTGGGGTCAGAGCACAGGGTCAGCCATTAATACGGCGCCCCTGGAGAAGTTGGGGTTAAGGGCCTTGCTCAGGGGCCCAATGGAGTAGGATTCCTCTCCCGGCCGCAGGATACGAACCGGCAACCTTCCAGCCAAAGGCACAGATCCTTAGTCACATCCTACTTTATAGAAGGACTGAAGTCATTATATAGCCTTCATTGGCTGACACATTTACTGTAAAAGCCAGTGAAAGAAAGCACTAAAGCAATCTCACAGGACACTGTAGAATTATGTTTACAATGCAACTCCAGCAGAGACTCAGAAAAAAGCTTTATGAGTCCTGCTGATTGACATTGCATTTAAACTCTATGCTTGCAATGAAACAAAAGACTTCTGTCAAGATTTGTTTTGCAGAGTTAAAGCAAGTTAATGACTGGGAAGCTTGTGGACAAAAAAGGAATGGGAGTTTGATCAAAGGGAAGACAAAACTGTACCCTGTGCCCAGCTGTTGCACCCAGATTGCCTGCTGTATTTCAAGCTTGCTGACACACTGACATCACATGAAAAACGGTGACCTTTTGCTGCACAGCAGCTCACTTGATTTTATTCAGCATTGAGAGATCTGCAGTCCATGAAAATTAAGTAGTTTCTTTGTGTGATTTGTTAAAGTGTCTCTGTAGTAGGTAAACTGAAGTTGTACATAAAACTATGATGTTCCTACTTAAAGGAAATACTTAGTCTATGCAAGCATACTGTCATTGTGTTATTTGTCAAGGTTGTCATTTTAGAGATAACAGCTTCTTAAGAAAAAACAAGAATTTTTTTATGTATCATTTACAAAGCCAGGTAATTCTGGTAGAGTTCATTTATAATTAATTAGGAAAGAGAATTATACCCAGCAACTAAGATCTAAAAGCGGCTAATGGATTAAAAATGTCACATATTACTCATTTTGTCAGTGTTCTTTAGTTTTCTTTGTTCTTTCGATAATTGAATTCCAGATGAGAACTTAACGCTTAACATGAATTAAAAAAAACATATCTTTGTACATACAGTATGTATACAGTGTTTAGCATATTCATGGTTTTTTTCATTTAATCAAATGACATTCTGAAAACATACAGCTTCCAGAAGCAGACAAACAAATACAATGAGTTTCTACTACTAAAACCAAACCCTACACAAGTTAAATTATAACTGGCAGTGTAAAGAGGAACACACCATGGTCTCTAATAAATTTATTGATAACATTTCTTAAAATGCATGCCTGAATGAAACTTTACCAGTAAAAAAGCGTTTGTGTATTTCAAAATGTTTCACGTTAAATGGGTGAACTAGCGATATGATGTCATTTTAGTTAAGTCTTTTATTTTTAAACAGTAAGTTATTCACTCAGACATTTTGCCATGTTACCACCTACTGTTCACTAAGAACTGCTTGCTGTGAAGAGTTTTGTCAGCTGTTAAATCAATTTTCACTTACAAGAATAATAATTATAAATGTTCTGTTTAAAAACAAGTATTGCAATCTATACTGTAGATTCACTGCTTTTTAATTGTACATTCAGTAGCTATCACAATCAACCAATCAAAAGTTCTAAACCAAGTTTGACTTTTAAGCTTTTTCTGAAGCTCCTACACTCCAACTGCTTCTCTTCCTTGAAGAAACACGAAAACATTTCCTCTTCCCTGGTACCCTTGAAATTTCAGGTTTAGAAACCCAAAAGAGAAAAAAAGAAGACACGTCACAATCCGTAGACAAACACACATTGAAATGAAAAGCACTGCATTTAAACAAAAAGAGAGGTGTCATCTAACTGTAAAAAAACAGCACAAAAGAATGCATCTGCTCCAAGAAAAGAATCTGCTTTAACTGCCTTAAAAAGGAGACAGACATGAAAACACAGAACAATACAATTTATTCTTAAACTGAACATCATACACTAAGGATGAAGGCTAAGCAGATGTAGCCTTAAGCATGGATTCTGTAGGAAATAACACCTTGATGAGTGAAAGTGCATGCACTGTTTCCACAACAGCATCAGTCCCTAGGGCTGCACTGTGCTGAGCTCCTCAGGATGTGTTGTCTTCACAAGTGTTAGTGAGTCCTCACAGCACTCATTAGGCCGAGAAAACAATATAATTGAGGGCAGGCTCATAAAAACAGCAAGAAAAATAATTAGAACTGTGAATAAAATTGACAAAGTAAATGTGCTTACTGTGGTGCAGAGCTGGTTTGCAACTTTAGATTTAATCAGGTTAGTTGGAAGTTTTAGTCGTACTGTTAATAAACAGCATTCTTTTCAGTCTGTTTTCCAGTGTGTTAGGGGAGTTACTATATACTTATTTGGAATATATGCTTTAAGCAGTGTAAAGGCGGTATTCCTAGAAATTATAGGACAGTATCTCAGTCCTTTAAGTTGTTGTTTGTATACAGGTAAGTCCAAAATGCTGCACACATTCTGGGAAATACTGTGGGACCAATTGGTTTACATTTGATAATTATCTTAAATGCAGCTAAAGCAGCTGACTTTGACAAGTGCATTTATCTTTTACCTCCAACTCAAGGATGATGTGTACACTAGCTTAAGAAGGACTGTTTGACTCATTCATTTAACAGCATACTGTACTTGAACCTTTCATTAATTTAAGTACCATTTTCAATATTCTCCAAATGTCAACTTGAAAGTTCTATACTGTATGTGCCATTATGTTAAGCTTAAAAGTTTAAAGTTAAAAGTTATAAGTAGCTATTTTTAGAATAAAGTTATTTCCCTTTAACTCTTAGAGGCACAAAGAGACAATTTAAACTAGACAAAGAGGAAAAAAACTACAGCTTTTTAAAGCCATGTACATGATCTCGCTTCTGAACAAAACTATTCTTTCTCTGTAGAAAAAAGTAAGAACATATACTGTATAACCATATTGCTAAACCTGTAAGGCTGGCAAAAAATTAGTGAGCAACTGATTAACTGATGAAAAAACTATCAAGCCATACTTATTATGATTCTTGGTATAAAAAATGGCATTAATTCCTGATATTAATTTCAATAATCAAAAACTATATGTTTGCTGAATATTAAAAATAATTTTTGTACCTTATTAATTCAAAGCTACAGATGTTTTAATTCCAAACACTTATGAAAATGTGATATACTGTACTTTCAGTTTAGAAATTGAAATAATTATTCCATCAGGAATTAAACAAGTGAATGTAGGTCTCTTCAAAGCCACAAATTCAGATGTTTTCCAAAATTCCACTGTAACTTTTCTTTTTTTTATCAACCGTGCCATTTTCAAGCCACACATAAAACTCATGGCAAAAGATTCTCACAAATTTAAGTCAGCTGCCTATCCAGATTTACAGTAAATTGACATACAGTACAGTACTACAGTATATGTTGAATTATGAATTCAACAAGTTCAGTGGGAAGCTGGTATAAATGTATCGGGCCTACTGTACTGTATGTCAAACTAGCATGAAAGAAAGGGAGGCAATTGATCTGTCTCCTAGTTCTCAACTGTCATTTTGCTTCCTATTTTCAGTGATAAGTCTTCCTTATCAAATATGTTATTGATTATGTTACTTGATAGTTATAAATGTGTACAGGACATATGTACTGTATATGACTGAGTTTTCTTCATTTTCTGCATGTGGTGATGGTTCTTGCTTTTTCAAGTGCTATACAGCAACAATTTTTAGACATATACAGACTAAATAGAGCGTATTCAAAATGCACAGTTAATCCATGCTTTGCTACAAAAACTTAAATGTTATCAGAAAGCCCATTTGTCTTTGGTGACTGGTTTTCAGAAGAAGTACAGTACCTCCATGTTTCTCTGAACTGCAACGGATTGGAATCGGTCATTTAATTGCATGGACTATTTCAATTAGCATGCCTCATATCAAAGTGCGTATCTTATGAATTATTATTGTTTTGGCTAATCCAAAATTATTATAGTTTTGGCTTTATCCAAACTGACTTAAATTTGCACCTATTTATGTCTCCTTGCGTTTAACTGAAGCAATCTCTGCGAAATACCTTGCTTAAGTGTACACAAACAGTGTCTGGATTTGATCCAAACAATCCCTCACCACTACTCCACACTGTTAGATGATCCTTTTTTGTTATAAGCTGCATATGTCCCTTTATTTTATTAAGGGGAGGGGGACTTTTGCTAAGGCCACCGTTATCGGCAAGTAAATTCCAGAAACAAATATTTTAAACTCTCATTCTGTCTTCCTGCAAACAATTTAAAGCAATGGAGAATCATCCCATTACTTTTCCTACAAGACTCAGATTCTAAACATTTTATGTACATTATATGAAAGATCAAAGAAAAATCTAAAAATGGGAGCAATAAATAATTTATGTACCAATGTCACAGTGATGTACAGTACAGTAGTACTGTACATCAAATAAATTCAAAGTATGAGTTACTGAAAGGATGTTACAGTATGTGGTAAAATAAATGAATAAACTTTCTTATGTAAATAAATATTGACATTTTCTCATAGTTTAAGCAAATTATTGTTGCTAGTTTCTTAACTTAGATTAGAGATAAACATATGCCTTCAAGGTGAATTCAAGCAGAGTATACACATATACAATAAGAAAACTTACACAAAATGACCTGAATTTGGTTTGCTGATATGAAAATCATATATTTCACTTCTGAATAACTACAGTATAGAAAGAACTTGAGTCGTACTGAATTGTTTTTTGATTGAACCATTTTTCGGAGTATCTGTTTTATTTTCAATATATAATATGTGTTTGAAATTAAAACTGTAGTCCACTACAGAATAAAGATGTTTTATTTTCCTAAAAAAAAGGTTTGGTCTTGCATACAGTATGCATTGAATATGTCTGTCTGTGTGTGTGTACAAAGATAGGGAGAAAAGCCAAATGATTCTGCAAACACCTTTAAATGAAAGTAAAATTGATTCTTCATCAAGAAAGCTTTCATGCAGTTAAAAATGTACAGGTATTAAATGGATGGTGGACATACCCATCTGTCGAGGTCTTTGTGCTAGCGTGGTTGAACAAAAACAAAGATAAATAATAAAGCAAAAAAAAATGACAAAAAGCATGACTTGTGCTGCCGTAGCCAATGAAAGCAAAAACAAAGCAAATTAAAATAACAGTTCAAGAAATATGTTACACAAAAGATGAATATTAGACATCAGTTCATGAATTCCAAAAATGAAATCTTCATTAAATGATACATGGGGCAAATGCGTTATTATACACAGCACTTTACTGTTAAAACCAGGCCAAGATTTTAGTCACTAAAGGGTTTTTCTTAGTAAAGCCAATTTCAACATCCTTTAGAAGTTTCTCAAGTATTTCAAGAAGAATTTCAAGTACAGTATGAAGTTACAACTGCAGTATTTTAAAAAAATACTGGCGTTTATCATTTTAGAAGAATGGCTCACTGTGCCTGAATGTTCATCAGACATGTCCACTTTACAGTACAGCCTTAATTATCCAAAACTTTAAGATAAATCAGAAAACAATAATTTCATTTAGAATTTTGACCCAGAATTTGTTAAAAAATTAAATGTTCTAGTTCTTTTATAGCCTTTAATATGACCTTAAATATATACCCTTCCAGTATATTAATATTAATATTAACATTACTACCCACTTAAGAATAAGCTCAAATTTGCAAAAATAACAATCAAAAGGTGTATTACAGTATGTCTTGCTTCTAGCCATGCAACATAGTTTATAACACAACAACAGCAACACTAACTAGGAAAGTAAAAGGAAGAGGATGAATTTTACAAACAAAGATGTGATGTCAAAGAACATTTGTGTATTTTGATTCTAAACAGTTTTTTAGATAATCAATAGAATCGCAATTGAATAAAACCCATCCAACTGTTGAGCCGAATATTGGGCAAGAGCTGCATGGCAAGACTAGTCAATCATGTACTATAGCACTGACAGATAATGCCTGTTTATTTGAGGGGATTTTTAATTTGCAATACCATAATTAAACTAAATTTCTGTACCCAAATTATACATATGTTTTGATAATGCTTGAACTCCAAGACACCTGACATCAGTAATTCTGATTTTCTCTAAAAGGCTTACTAACATATCATGTCCCCTATCTCTGCTTGTTCTGTAAAGGGAAGAGCAACAAATTTTCACATATGATGTAGTTTATCACACAATTTCAATTTTGAGCTCTGGAAAGGATACAGAAAACAAGATGTCACCTGCAATTGATATAATAACGTTTGCATAACAGTGCTCTAACCTGTTGTTAGAACTAAAATTTACCTCTATAATCTGTAATAACCACAGCATGTATAAAAACCCACCAAAATATTTAACACAATCCTACTCACAATTACAAATTATACCTTTACCATGTTTGCCCATATTTCCACCATTCCTGAGTCAAAATCCTAATACTGTAGATTATAATAGAACAGAAAACAGTAAAGATTAAATATTTACAGTATACTACTTTGTAAATCTAAATTCTAAATTATAGTTTTGTATTGGAGGCATGTAAGGCTCAATGAGAAACGTAGCACTGGTATTAGGCAAAGCTTCATTTACTGGCATTTCAGAATTTTTTCCATTGTTGATCAAAGGAAAAAAATTAAAGTGAAAAAAGTCTGGGACAAACAGGGTCTTTACCCTGTTATAAAAATAATTATAATATCCTTATATGACATAGGACAGCCATCACATAGTAGAGTTCTGTCTTGACTGTAAGGCTTAAACACAGCAGAAAGATAAAATTCTAAGAACATGATAACAACAAGAACAATATCACACGCAAAAGCACACATCATTTCAAAGTTCACAGAATGGATTTACTGTAGGCAAGGTATAGGTACAGTAGCGCTTGGAGCTACTATATAACAACCATTAAGTGAACATTGGGAAGTTAAATTTCTACAATCTACGAGAAAATGTTTAATTTTGTACAGTATGTATTAATTAGAATGGCAGTAGAAGCACTGATTATAAAGCACATGTGGGTTGTGAGGTGGCAGTGACACTTACTCCTTCACTAGCATTCTCCACAGTGTTGGCCAGCATCTCCTGCAGGGCCCGCACCGACAGGGACTGCTCCAGCACAAAGTTACAGATGCACAGGTCCGGCGGAACATACTGCAGCGAGATGGGGACGACAAAGCAGACGTCAATGCAAATCCCAGATACGTTTGTTCAGCTGACCTACAGTATGTACAGAGTAATTACAGGACAACTGTGTGCAGAAACGTGATTTGACTGTCAGTTCAGCAATGTTCTGCATCACTGTGTTTCTAGGATTTTTACACTTCAAACACAATTGCCAATCAAAAGCAATAATGGACCAGATTCATCACAGCATTATTCTCTCCTGTGCTCGGATTACATTATGTGCTTTTAAAGGCTGCAAAACAAAATCAAAGCCATTATAAGAACATCCTGTTTGTGTTCATTCCTTAGGAACTTTTCACTGCATGTCAAAAATCCTTGATTTCTCCATCAAATAACATATTTACCTTTTCTGACCTTTTTATTTCAGATTAAAATGTTTAATTTAACATTAAAAATGTTATCTTTGAGCTGTGGGCATGAACCACATTACAATGAAAGATCTTTCACTTTAATGTTGTAGAAAAGAGAACACACTATGACACTTCTTTATAAGAATCTACTGCATAAACAAATGCTGGCTCAATGTCATCCTACTAATCCATGGTTGCTTCAATTTAAAACTCACTGCTTAAATTGCCTAAAACAATGTATCATAAAACAAGGGTCAAGCAGAGGGTACTAGTCAGAGTAAGATATTGACTTTGTTCCATTTTTTTTTATGTTTATAGAAGCTCTCACAGATACACACTAACTAAAAGACACAACCCAACGCTAACTGCTATTGTATCTCTAAGTGAATACGTTTTCAGACCTTTAATGCCTTAAATTAGAAATAAGGAGTTCACTGGGGACAATTATCATCAATACCTTTTCTTATACTTATTTTTCAGGAAAAAAAAGAACACAAAAATATATGTTATTGAGACACTCATAAACAATTACTATCATTAAAAAAAAACTGAAATGTAATTGGAAAACATTTCCAATGAGGTCATCAGAGAAAATGGGATCCACTATTCATTTAACATCCTTGTCAACAGAATCTAACATTCAAACTTTAGAAATACATAAAGCCTGTTAAGACAAATTATTTTCTAAAAATTCATGTTTTTTTTTTTACAGGGAGCACCTTTTGAAGATATGAATAATGTTCAGGATTACTAGGGTCAGATGCATAATTGCTAACAGAGAGAAACAATATTTATTTGAGAATGGCCTCCACAAGTCTTGCCACAGTTTTAATCAATATTAATCATGTGAATATTTATTTAAATATAATTTTCACTTTAGCATTAAAAGTGGACAAGAAACAAATGATCTGGGACCTGCTTTAACAGAGGATCAATCAGTCTTGCTTCATCAAAAATATCAAAGTCTGAATCAGGCATTATGATTTTAAACGGAAACAGCAAAATAACATTAAACAACAAAACATCAACATCAAGTTGATAATGTATTGGAATGATTAATAGGTAAGGTTATGGTATGATTATGGTAGGTATAAGCTTATTGAACTCATACTGGTTATGGGCCCTTTAACAACCAGAATTATCATCATTCTGATATTGATAGATACTGGCTTAGGAAAGTAAGAACAACTTACTTCTGAGAAACTATAGCAGTATACACATTTATGTGTTGCTGTATCTATTTAAGTACAGTAACATGCCCGTATACATGGGTTTATTTTTTTTTCAGATTGTTTTCAGTATTGTAGTATTTTGTCTTTGAAAAAGGGACAGAAGCAACTAATTGTTTCTTAAAATGTATACCAAATAAGCAAATGTTATCAGATATCCGATACCAGAAAATAGTTCTTAAAACTCGCAAAAGCTCAGTAGTTACATTCAATGTGGACATTGCAGTACTTTATAATCTTAAAACCTACAGAGCTAGAGGCAAATTTACAATAGAACATCTTATTTCAATGTCTTTGTAGAGTCAGTAAGTTACAATGAAAACTGTAAAATGTTTCATGTAAACAGACAAAGCAAAAGGATAAACATTCAAATCAAGCTGAGAACATTTTACAGTTAAATGTAGCCCCATATCATTACAATATTTTAAAAAAGCAAGTTACATCAAAGTTAAAAGTGATATTAGATCGTTTCATAATTGCTGATACAGCATAGTACTCTTTGCACCTCCCATATCTCCCATTTATAGGGCTTTAATGAAGCACATCAAAAAGGACAAAAATCTAAATAGACATACAGTAAGGAGCTTTAACACTGCTTCCATCAAATTTTGACCTTTAATACAAGTAGAGATTGTTTATAAATTTCAATTACTGTATAACTTTGAAAATTGCCATGTTTCCCTGAATTAGGAAGTTCCAGAATGAATATGCCTATTGAGTGCCATAACAGTAGATAAAGAAATACATTTTATTAATACATTAAGATTACAGTTCTAGAGATTCTTAAAAAATTAACTGTGCAAAAAAACAGAAACAAATCCAGTTTTAGAGTTTCTCCTGATCTTCTGGTAGTTTTTGCTCACTGATAGTTTTCCTTAATTATTGTTTTGAGATAAAAAAAAGGTTGTCAAGCCTATGTGCTGTCAAAGTTTTAGTCCCTCTGGTTAGCTTGATCTTAATTAGGTTAATTAATTCTCCTCCCTAGTCTATATCAGACAGAAGTTCTACAATTAACTGCCAGCACATTTACTGTACTCAATTCTAAAGACCTCTGAAAGCACATGGCTGTATCTCTCTCCTATGCCACTGCACATCTGTTAAACCTGTGAAATGAGACGCATTACTGACTAGAAGTTCACTAACTAAATAGGGCCCCATTTACTACTGTAGTAATCACATTATCAGAAATTTTTCACAAGGCAGACATTCTTGTAATCCCTACAAAACTCTAGACTTTTGGGTATTAACATGAAGACATCAGAGCTCTATACAAATAAACCATTGCATTTCATCATTACCAAAAATGATAAATCATCATCAAAGTTCTTTACAGTAAATATGCACAGCTGTTTTACAATTTTTATATCAGTAATTTACTTTCCTCAACCATAGCATTCCAGTACAGCAACTTGGGTATTTTCAACACAGTCCTCCCTAACAGAAAAATATCTTTCCAGCACTGATCAAATGCAATCTTTAGATTCTGCTGTTAATTCTCTCTCGGATTTCAAAGTAACTGCAGCTGAGCTACTGTGGCATGATTCCTTATAAAAAACAAAGGCCTAGTTGAAAAATAAGCACTGAAATTAAGCTTGTAGGTTCCAGGATTTGTATTTTTAAAATTGTTCTTGTCAATAACTACTTTTGCTATATATTACTTTTTTGGTCACATCTACATGATTTTATAGACTGTTCATAAAACAATAGTCTTTGATTATATTCATTCACAGAAAACAAAAAGAAATAAATGCAAATCGATTTCAATAAATTGGAAAATTAACTGCACATGTTCAAGGAAAGACCATGCTGTATGTATGTTCTGTTTCACTCTTAAAACATAGAAGTTACATAGGGCATGGTATTACTGCATACAGTACTATTTTTTGTACTTTCCAATCAGCCATATACTGTAAGATCTTAATACTTAATGCTATTATGCATCCCTTGTGTGTTTATTTTCCTATAGATGATTTCTTTAAAGTAATAACAACACATTTTTAGAAATCATCACACTCACTCAAGCATAGAATATCATACTGGAAAGAGAACAGGGGTAACATGCTCCCAAGACTGTAACCCAGCCTGGTGACCTGTGACCCACGCAGCATGGAGAGAGAGGCTAGCACGCAACTGAGGGAAGAAAGCTGCAGACATGAGCAAAATCTATTAATGAGAATGCAACTCAGCACAGGGGCTCTAATAGTGTGCTTTCAATCTGGAAGGACAGGAAAAAGAGACTTTTATATGGCTGCCTGTCTGTCTGACCCTTTTGCTTTATTGTTAGCTAAGAGCACAATGAGCACTCTCAGGGCTCTGAGGTATGTCCACAATTTGTAGAGAACTATATATCCATTTCCCTGAGGAAGGAATCAATAAGGTCAGTCGTTAAAGTTTTAGTTTAAAAATAAATCAAAATGTCTCTTGCAATTGTTTTTGTTTGTGATATTTTGTGATGGTTTGTAAAACATTTAACATACTTAAATGAAACATTCCTCATCAGTCTACTGCTTTTGTATCAGGGAAACACTTAGGATTCAGTAAAATAAACTTTAGTCTATTTATTTTATTCAGAGTAGTATTTTCATTGTTCCTACTATTCAGGTCTGTCCTACCTTTGTCTGTATAGATAAAAAGTGTGATGATCAGTGACTTCCCAGAGCTTTCTTACGATAAATGATGATACCTTGTGTACATAGCCAACTGCATACAAACTGCAAAAGTTTATGACAAACATCATAACCCTAAGTGGAATCTTATCTGCATCAGAAAGTTACAGAATATTAAACAACATACTGCATTCTTTCTGATTTTTAATCATTATTCTTGTGATACTAGGATAAACACTGGAAAGTAAGGGTTTACTCTTTCCTTTTTTCAAAACAATATGCTTTATACTGTATGTAGTTGAATGTACAGTATGCTAGACCTGGCCTGGCATTCTGTTTTAAAGATAATTGTACAAATGAAGAGCTTCAATCTGTTAAGGTTACCATTTGAATGCCTCAAGAAATTCGTGAATGTCAAGTCTGTAGAGCAATGTGTTCTTTGTCATAACAGCCTTATCTTGATTTTTATTGTTATGTTGCTGAAAGACCTGGTATAGGTTTTTTCATGATGAGTAATAATTCTCACCCACAGGTCTTTAATAGACCTCCTACCATACTGGAAGAGGTCCAGGTATAATTTGGGTTTTAGAGCTACAGCCAGGTGGGCTCTTAAAAGCCAGGACTGCCTGCACAGTAAGGGCATGTCAAAATCTTATCCAATGAAGGATACAGTGAATGCCAAAAACCAGCCTTTATTAAGAAGAGGGTTCAAACTGCTATGCATCGATCCTTAGCACCACTCAATTAAAACAACTTTCACTTGCACTCCAGGAGGGAAACTATTTCACAGCGCGAAATTAGTTTCTTTCTTTATACTTATCCCCACCTCTTATTTCTTTGCACCTCTTAACCTACATCTGCAATATAGTCAATTGTTTTTGAAAGAAATGCATAATCATTAAAAAAAACAAGTGAATGATTAATGGTTTGGAATAGTTTTGAAAGGGAAACAGGGGGGAAAAGAATGGACTGTTGGCAGGTAGTGATTTTACATCAAATTATAACTTGTACACGGTTTTGCTAAGTGAAACAGACATGTTCCACATGAAAAGAGCTTAACAAGAAACATACATACAGTACAGTAGCTATTTCACAGCAGCTAAAGTACTGGGTGAATCAGAAAAAAATAGACACTTTAGTAAATGTCTAAAGGACGTATGCAAAGAACACACATTGGGGATACTGGAAAACTATACTGTACCTGTTCTCTAGATAAAAGAGATAAAAGTTCTGTAGCCACAGTACTAGCAATATCACTCACATTGCGGCTTCTGGGAGGTATTTTTTATTTTGAGACAAGGCACTACTTTTGCCTGGTTAAAAGACAGGGTACAGTAAATGCACCACTATGAAACAGTTTCTTCTATACTGTACTGTACATAAAAAGGCCAGAACCTTGGTGGAATGATCACCAATGATCTAGATCTTTATCTAGATCTTTATTTACACTCAGCGACCGGACTTTTTTACTTCCTACCGTATGTCCTATTTTTTTAACAGTATGGACCAGGGTTTTCAAGATGACAATTACAATATACGGCTGAGATACAGTAGGACTATATCTCATTCTTGTCCACTATACTGCTCAGCCAATGTTCACATTAGACGCATATTATTAAATGACTTGCCAGAGGTTTCATGAACCTTGGACGACATTGATCTTTCAAGTCTAGGAGTAAAACTAATCTTGGTCTGTGTAATCAGGCCTGTTTGTTAGAAACACATGTTTTAAAAGCTAAAGCAATGATTAAAACAATGTACTTCGTCTTGTTTGAATTTTTACTGTATATGATTTGTTGCTTCTTTTGAAGTACAGTAAAAAATAAGTCAGGCATTTTTCCTAAGGTATGCTACTCATACAGATAATGCACTGAAGACAAACTGTAAGGCAGCAGTATCACAAATCACTGCTGTCTACTTTAAATATTGTCCAATAAAGTTTATGGACTCCAATTTCAATTTCTATATTAGAACAGAGGATGGGAAAAATACATGCAGTACATGTTATATTTAAATCAATCTTTCTTTTGAATATAAAATACCTGGTAGTCACAGAATGTTACCAGCTGGGCAATACAGAAATAATTCAAAAAAGAAATTGATTATGATTAAAAGAACAAACAATATTCTTACAGTGCACTATCAACAGTTTTTGCTTAGCACAGACAATAGACAAGATTAACTAAGAGCTAATGGATGCATTCTGATATAAAACGTTGTAGCTTCTGTCTGATCTTCTAATGGTATATACAGTACTCTAAAGGAATGTGGTTTTGCAATCTTTCAACATTTTTCATTTTTAATACAATGAGATAGTGAATATTATTTATTGCAAAATAGAAGCATTGCATTAAAGATTAAGGTAACTTATCTTTAGAAACTGAATATTCAGAATATACTGAGCACTTAAGAAATCTACAGTATCTCTTACTGATACAACTGCAACTAATTTATAAATTTAATACATAAGAGCATTACAATGGGACCTTCTCATTAACTGATCGGTATACATGAATTAAATCAGCAGTATCTGCATGTCAGAACCATATTCTCTGACATCCATTAATATCATCTACACAGGACTTCAATTACAAAAGCCTTGACTACAACGCTAAAGGTACAGTAGTCCAGGCTCTTTGTTCAACAGAACAAAGGCATTGTTCTCTTGATGATTAGGGTGTATTTTTCCCTATGTTTTTCTTTCTATGTTTTCACTAGGCTTGATTTTGAACCGAGTGTATCATGGTCAGTCATTAATGATGAATTAATTAAAATAATGTCAAAAACATACAATTAATAAACAAAATATGTACAATACAGTATTTCACAAACAACATACTGCACATTCATAGAGAAATAGGTTCCTTTTGATACTCACTACTGTATATAATTACAAGCACAAATACAAATACATACTGTATACTGTGAAAAAAAGCTGTATTTTACAATCCAGGAATCTGATTAATACGGTATCTATCAAAAGCTAAGTGAAACCACATTTCAATGCACACAGTTCAAATACAGTATGGTGCAACAATGGTTAAGCCACTGTTTCACAATCAAATGGATGACCATCTATTATTCTTTTACTATAATATCTCAAACAGATACTTCTACTTTATACTGTTATTAACCATACTGGCTCTCTCTTACTAAACCAAGTTTTTGAACCCTAAATTCAGCTTTTATTTTCCAGGCTCAGATGGACATTTCACTGCAAGGTTAAATTTGGAAAGCATGTGGTACCACAGTATTTGGTTGCCATGGTATTTAGCTTTGGAATTTCTTCCCTGGTTGCCTTACAGATTTAATTACTGTTTTTGATCTCCAGCTAAAAAATGTGTTTTGTGACCTAGCTGTTATTTAATTACAAGCATTATTTTAGTAATAAGAAGATCCTTGAGATTATTTTTCACTCCCACTATTAAATGTCTATGTATAGTATAGGTTATTGAAATGTTATTTTTTTCTCAGTTTGATTTAATTTTATTTACTAGTTGACAGGCTTTACTATCCCTCTACCCAAATTATAACAGACAAAATCATTTCTGTAGCTCAGAAATACAGCTGGTTTCATGGTTCTCATTTTCAATATATGACCTACCAGATATACAGTATATGAAAATGAGGAAGATAATTTGAGTAAGTTACAGAAACAAATGAAGAAACACATACTCAAATATAAATATTTGTACTGTATGAACTAGTCATACAATAAAACCAAAACCAAACAAGTAGAGACCACTCTCTAAGAACTCAGATTTCAATGTGAAATCTGTTTAGTATGCATTTGAAAAATTAATTTTATTTGACCACATATAAAACAACTGTTTCAAGTCTGAATGTTCATATGTGTAACCATTACTCTGTTGAACAAATCTTCATTGCCTGATAAATGTCCCCATGAGGGTAACAGACATTTTAAATCCACTTTGAAACAACCACTTTGCTGACCTTTTTTTTTTTCTCAGGTGCTATTCAAAAGAAGAGTTTGCTTCCAAGTGGTATCAGTGTCTAACTTACCTTTGCCTCTGATGTTGGCTCTAAGTAGCAGAGGCGATTACCAAGTCCTTCAGCTGCCAGGCAGAACTTGCGGTGTTCTTTCTGGATGTTGGCAACACACTGGAGGACCACTTCATCATCCTGTCAGGAAACAATGGAGGGTTACAAAATGGAAAATCTTCATTGCGCTCGAACAGTAGCCCATTAACAACAACATTTACGAGCAGACCAATACTCAGCTGCTGCCATGCCTTACCTCATCAAAAATAGCAGTGCTGTTCACAAATTAAAAAATCCTATCCTATTTGTTAGGATTTGTAGGCCTGTTACAGTTTCTAAGTATAAAGATTCAATATTAGAGGCAAGCATATCCAATTTTTAAAAGGCAATTTTACTGCTTTTTAAATACATGCACATGCAGTACATTATGATTCATTTCTCAGAACATCTCCACTTAAGTAACAAAAAGACTTCTCAAAATGTCATCATTATTTGTGAGGGTTTTAAAGTTCAGCTTTACAAGTGTTTGTAGAAACTTAATTTTGCTGAAAATGTTAATTCAAAAAGAAATAATTTATCACACAAAAACACTATAAGACACAAGATACATATTTAGAATACAATAATTGCAAAACGGAAATGTGTCCTTGAAGTTAATTATAATATATTTTTTAAATAGTAACTTTTTAAATTTTAATAATTTCTTCAATTAAGGAAACTTTTGTGTTCCATTGTAATATTTCTGCTTTTGCCAGTTTTGTAAGATACTACATGTTTTTTTAAACAGAGTTTGCTAGATTCAAAGTTGCATATTTCATTTACAGTATATCCTAGTTTTTCTTCAAATTCAAGTTTGATTTCATAGCAGAACTCGGTTTGAGAAGGTGCACTGAAGTTCTGTGATCTCTGAATGCTTGATTTAGGGTAGTTAGAATCTGGAGAAAAAATGTTCAGTGTGAGGAGGCATCTTTCTTGAATGAATTTTATGTAATTTAAAAACATCCTTAAGAGCGTTCCAGAATTTATTTAACCTCATTAGTTATGGTGCCATTGCCTTCTCTCAAAAATCCAAATTGTGCATTCTAAACTTGGCTTTGAGTTAAACAAACCTATACTTCTGAATTTGAAGAAAACAGATGGAGTTCTTGTCTCTTTCTCTTCAGATTAGTTAACTGCTTTGAACCTTTTATCATGTCTGACTCTTTAATGTGACTGAGGTCTTTTCAAAATCAACTTTTATTTATTGAGTAAATTGTGTACAATACAGTGGTAGAACAGATAAGTAAGAATTAATCTGCTCTACTGACAGATGAGAATGAATACACAATATAAAAAAATAATCAAGGATTAAAACCCATTTAATGAGATTTACAGTAATTCTTACCTTGTATGATTATTTTTTCTTTTATTAGAGTTGAGTAGCCAAAAGGGATGAATATTTTAACTTACAGGGATATGAATATTGACACATACCTCTTTTTACTTAAAAATAAAAAAGTACTGCTACATAATCTACAGGAGTTGCAAATTGCAAAGAGGAAACATTCTCTAAGCAAATTTACTTAGCCCATTAAGAATGACTCATCTTATTAAAGTCAAGCAATCAGCACAATCACTGAACATCCAAATCAGGGCTATCTTTAACAATGTTAAACTGCTTCACAAAGGTTAAGCTTTATGAAGCCCCAGAGAATCACCTTGTCAGACTATATTCAAATGACAAGATTCTTGGTAAAATACATTTTATAGTAGTGGAGTGATATTATAGCCAAAGGTATACCTGCTTCCTTCTTCCTTCCTTCCTGCATGCTTACTTATTAGAAATACATAGAACTACATTTCTGCCACTATTAATTTCAAACACAGCTGCTGTAAAGCACCTCTGGCTTCAATAAAACTTCCCTCAGAATAACGAATTCCAATACACCAAAAGGCTCTCACCACAGGAGAACTCAACAATATCCAATTTACAAGGGGGTGGTGTCACCTTATGTATTATTCCCAAATAATTCCTATTACATTCATACAATAAAAATCTTTACCACTTGCTAAGATGAATAACTGCTCAATAAACCAATAAGGGGCATCATAAATGCATAGGTATAGTTTAACAACAAGATTTATTGTACCTTTCAAACACTGTATGTACTGTAACTGTATGCCATAGAACACAACTCTGTGACATATTGTAATTGAATTCAGTTCTTTTATGTGTCTGTTCCGAAAACAGAACACCTCATTTTCAAATTTCATGGACAAAACAAAATGACATTATGGGAGGGAAATGGCAGTTCATGTCTCTTCCAGCATTATGGAATACTCTGTAACTCAGTATCCAAATATTATCCTGTGAGCTCAGTGACCTTCCCTGATTACAAGAGGCCAATCCAAAATGATTGAAGCCTTGATTTAATGCACTGAAATAGTAACAGACTGGTTTTCATAATGTTGTTATATTCTTCCGACATGGATTTCCTAGAATAGTGCAAATAATGTAATTTATATTGGGTAGTGTCTCGGATGTGCTAGTTCTAATAAGGTTTAACAACATTGATTAGGTGTCTACAAGACACACTGTAAGTAAGCGGATGATGAAATAATTTTAAAATACAATGTGCTTGATCATTGGTGGCACAATAGCTTAAACAACTTAACAAATGCCTTTCAACCACCAAAAAACTGTTTATTTTTCTTTAGCTCGACACAGTAAACATGGTGAGATTTTTACTATAAGGAAGCGTTATTAATGATTCTAAAATTTAAGTTGTATTCGTCAGTGTGTAGATGCAAAGAAATTCACTCTAAAGTTGTAAGTGTACTGTAGGTATACAGTAGGTACTGTATACAGTAAGTGTAGTTTTTTTTTTTTTACTTTTACGGCACATACTGTTTACTACAGGTCACCATTTTTCAAAATAAAGCATGATTCTTTTGTAAAAAAGAAAGACATGAAGGAAAGAAACCCTCCAGGAATTGAATATAAGACCTCTGGACTAATCCAAAACATGGCTAAACACCTTAACATGTTTTGATATCCAAGATACACTGACACTTAAAAAAGACTGCAATTCTCTGAAATGAACCATAAAATTCCTTATAGTATTAATCATTCATTGCTTTTATATAACTCTTCATCAGAAAGATCAAAAAGTACTTCACTTAAGGTGCATTACATTAAATTGCATGATATTGTTAGAACATTATTTCTAAATACCAAACTGTATATAATACTACTGCACATATAGTATGAAAACTGATCAAAATTGAACTTCTGGCTTCTTCCATTCCACAGGCAAACAAGACAGCATAGAATGTGAAAGAAGTTAAAGTCAAATAAATATCTTCTTAATCTAGTATAGTAGTTTTAAACACGTATTCATAAAATTGAAGCTTGTCTGCTTAATTACACAGTGAATGGGTCTTCAATATCTCACCATCTGCAAGTAGTTTTTCACTCCAGTCCTCAATAAACTATTTATATGTTTCTTAATCAGTGCATTTCAAATGAGAGCCATACTGTATAATAAAAATTATAAAATGACACTGATGTGTTTCCTTTTTGTTAGTACATTTGTATGATCAGAATATTGACAGTATTCATCTCCATCAATGGTTTCCATGGTTAGCACTGGAATTTGCTTAACAAACTAATGTATTAAATATTGCAAACACAGATTAAGCCACTAACCCTTTACAGAAACTACCCACACAGGAGAGATTTTGCTACAGTACACTTTCATTAATTTTTCAGGAAGTGATTACATACTGTAGCTTCACAGACTTGGGTGCAATCATTTTTTTTTGCCTGGAAGTCAGTCTTATTTACTGACTACAACTGAGGTCAATGACAATTTACAACTGTGACTAAAACTGGAATCACCCTTATGTCTTTTGTTTGTATACATAAGTCAAATGTTAGTAAAACCAAACAATAAGTGCTTGAAAGCCATTGACAAACTACAAAAAGATTAAACATCTAGCTTTGATAACAGCAAACAGCACAGTTAAACAGTACGCATATGCACATGAAGCAACTGTCATTTATTCTAAAGTGTTTCTTTTAGGATTTTCATAGTAATATAGGAAAGGTTATAATGAGAGGTCATTTAGATTAAACTTCAGAGACCTCATTTAAACCTGTTAATCTAGCAAATCTTCACATCAATTAGCAATGTTACCATGAGCCGTAACATAATATCACTTCCGCAATTGATTAAGACTTCTTAAACAAATATCACATTAAAGAGCAGGCATTCTGTCAGTCAGCCTGAAGGATCAAATTAAACAGCAAGTGTCAAAGTTAATCAGAACAAAATGAAACTGTACAATGTTAGGGCAACGTCAGTGTTTCCAACAAGACAAGGTGCAACCACCCTGATAAAATTACACCATAATCACACAGTTTATCTGAGCCAATTCAATTCTATCTTAGTGAAAGAATGGTAAAAGATTTATCTCTAGAACAGAATGAACTCTTGTTAATAATTCAGGTTTCCCTGGAGGGATACCCACTCAGTCTTACTAATGTACTACTGTCTGAAAGTGACGACGTCAGCTTGTTCCTTGGGTGCTAAGATGTGAATCCCACAAACCAAGGAGCTTCTTAATTGGCAACAGCAATTTACCTCAATGTCACCTCACTGAAGGAAAGACCCATACAGTATATCTGTGTCAAAACTGAACCAAGCAGTAATTCAAAATCTGACTGATCACTTTATCATACGAAATGCAAAATGTGGTATAAGAATCATTTCCTAGAACATTTTGTTTAATGTAATGCTGAATTCGGCTACCTATTATTTTTAAATTGGTATTGTTTATTACAGCCTGTGCTCTTTTGTTTCCCAATTGATATGGCTATTTACACATTAATGCATTTAAACCAGTGAGAATGTTATTGTTGTTTATCTAAATACAGTCTAGAATACGTAGGTCTCATACGTATAAAACAAAAACATTAGATTTATATGTACAGTAGCTCCCCCAGAAAACTGATTCACCCCATTGTGCCCTGCAGATGAGTCACCTCCGGAGCAAAATGTGGAGGTCATTTTTGCATAAGCACACTACAGAGCAACCTAACTACAGGTACAGCTTAGAATATACAAAAAGACAGCAATTCAAATTTAGCCATTACAATCTGTTGTTGGAGTTAAATGCAGGGGGTTACATACCTTCAAAGTCTATCTCATGTACATCCTGTATAAAGATAATTCCAACAGCACAGTGTAGCCTGTCATCATTGAGGAAACCTTGTTTGAAATTACATAACCAAAGTGAAAAGTGCCACCTACTGGTCTTCAATTAATAGCCGCAATTGTATGCTGCCTATAGCCTTCCTATCACCTGCTAACAAAGCCCATCGTCACCTATCTCGAGAATAACCACAAATAGACAGATGAAACAACTCTGTCCCTAGTGATTTATTAATGCTTTAACATACAGAGCAGCAGTCCTGGCATATTCCAGGGTGGTGAAGGCTGATCCAATAAACCCCCACGTTCCTTTGACTCCCACTGAAGGTATTATGTTCAAGAGTTTGATGGAAAATAATTCAGATATTAAGCAGAAGGCCTTTTGCTTGCACTTCTAACAGAATGATTTTAAAGTGTCAATGTACCAGCTCAAGAGCTTTTCAACAAGAGTCCCATGAAGCCTTCCAGAGGGACTTGGGATTCATGTTGACATTATTTAATATACTTAAGTGTTTTTTTATAACGAACTGTGACATTAAAGTCTAACAATTCACCATCACCAACTAAGAAGCCGCTAATCACAGCTAATGTTAGAAGAGTGATTTAACTGCTGTTTCAAGACAAATATTGATTTTACCCTGTCACTAGTCCAAGACAACACCAACAACTACAGATGATACCTACACCACTTAACTGAATAGTACATGCAGTGTGCTGAGTAGTTTGTTAAATCTTCCTTTTTATGAGCAGATTCAGAAAGTACTCAAATATCTTTCAAGCCCTGTAATATTAGAAAGTGCTTAGTAAGTTAGCTAGGCTGTGAAATAAATAAAATTCATTTAAAAATGTTGCATTGGACAACTCAGACTTGGACAAGAATTATTGTATGTGAACAGCACTTCTACATTTCCCTCCTCAATTAGTTAAGCGTATTTAGCACGGTGTATTTTTCTTTTTTGACACATCCCATGTTTCCGACTGTAAATTGCAATGCTTGTACATTGTAGTGTCTTCCAAGAATGTTCTCATGACACCCTAATGTGCATTTTTATGTATGGAATACCTGATAACCAAACAAACCTCCCAAACACTTGGTATCAGAGCACAAAGCTGTTGTAGCTACAGTATAACAATACATAATTATTTTTACTTTAGCGATGGGCACACCACCACTTTCAGATTACTCCTCAAAAACATTTTTAAGACAAGACAGAATATTACTACACATCAGATGATAAAGATACTGTATGAAGCAACCTGTTAAATGGATGATATGAAGCCATAAACTGAAAAGTTCAACTCATGGTACAGTATTCCACATTTAATAGAGTTTCTACAAGCTTGAACTTATGCCAAAGAATCCAGTGAATCTGCAGCAAAATGATCCTGAGGACTGCAGAAAAGACATCTGCTAGAAAGCTAAAGAGCTACATCAGAGGCTATGTATAGAGTTGGAGGGTTGGGGAGGGGAGTTCTGCTGCCCGTGTCCAGTACCCAAGCAGGAACTTGAACTGGCAAAGGCAAAGGCTTCAAAACCTCAAAACCCTGAAAATGAGAAGAAACAAGGCCCAAACGTCTGTAATAAAAGCCATCATTATAAGTCTGTCTTTGCACACAAATTGTGTTGATATGTCTTAAATGTTCCTGTTCTTTTAATTAGGTTTCTTCCCTTCCCCTATGTGTGTCTTTAAGGACAAGAGCAGGTGCTGTGGATACCTAAGGAGTTCGGCCCCGATACATTCATTAGCAGTAATTTGAGGAGACCTAATGTGCTGCTGTGCCAAATAAATTCTCACAACGCATTCAGCATTAATATGCTCTAAGGAAAAGGAGGAAGGCAACTGCTGCTATTTTCACAAACCCATTTTACATGACCGATCCGCATTAAAAAGACCTTTATCAAAGAAGAATATGGGAACACAGAGTACACAGAAATTTCTGCTCTTGTTTCAGTCCTAAACATGTCAAAAGGTATTACTAAAACTATTCTACTGTACATCATTATGACAATACAAGGGAATCATCCTAAATTGCCCATATTCACCACAGTTAGTTATTAAGAAGTAATGGTGGTTCACTTTCCAGACTATTGTGTTATTTTTATTGCTTGTTTTAAAATGACTAAACCAAGTCAGACATTTGCATAAGAGAAATTCAAAAACAAAGAAGAAACATAAGGAAATTCAAAGTTTTGATTTTCTGAATCTAACTATTTAGTAATCCAGGATTTTTTTTTTACCAAAAATAAAAAAAGCTCCTGACACTTGCCCTAAACAGTACTGTCAATATTACCCACGTCTAGTTTGAATCCGTTTTGAAAGTGCATATAACATTAATTATTGTACAGAGCTTCATTCTTGAGAGCTAGGTTTTACCTCTCCTACAGAAATGAAATGATTCAGAACATTTGGAATAAATGCTTTGCTTCAGGGCAAAATTTCGTGTTTTATTACTATGACACATTGCTGCGATAGAAAGCAAAGTGTTCACAAGGATAAGACAGTTTAAGAAGTAAACTGTTCTGCTATGAAAAAACTGCCAATGTACCACAACTACATTCTGGTTTACTCAAGTATCAGGATAAATTAGCCTCAACATCTATTAAATATACACTCTGCTTTAATCAGCTTGCTAACATGGTCAAATATGACAGCTTTATGATGTGCTACTACTCATGCATTCCATCAACCTAGGTTGGGACTCCAGGAATATTTAAGGAATCTACAGTAAGCCCATGTCAGCTACAGGTCTTTTCACACTATTATCAGCAATATTTATACTTATTTATTTACAATATATTTAAAAAAAGTTAGCAAACTGAATATTTTCATCCATAAAATTAACAAAAATGCTGGTAAAATTATTCTAAATATTTAGTAGAAATAGAACGCCATGCCATAACTTCAGATAAACTTCAGATCACAGGCCAACAGACTACAGATTGGGTACTAACCTGAAAATTACTATCATAAGGACAGTAACCTGAAAAAGGAGGTCCAAAAAAAGAAAAGAGCACAGGAAGGGAAATTTCATGAGCCATGCCATTATAAGAACATAAGAAAACATAAAAAAAAGAAAAGGCTATCAGGCCAGCCTAGCCCATTTGATAGTAGACACAAGGAATTCATCAAGCCATTTCTTGAAAGTCTAGCTTGTTTGTTGCATATTCTTTTGAATTCTTATAAAGATGAAGATTACTGGCAAAGTGTCCTCTTGGTGTGATGACTGTGCAATGTACTGTATAGTTTAAAACACCATCATTGTGGTGAAAAATCAAGTAGAAAAAAAACAATAAATGTATTATTTCTCATATCTTCTACAGCTTTGCTGGTTAGTATAATTGTCATGTTGCATAGAAACATTAAGGGAACATTAATAAAAACAATTACACACTAAGCCAGAGACAGAGATTCAAGTACACCTTTTTTAAGATGACCCACGTTTGTATTGACTCCCATAGAGCCTCTATGTTTCAATCATTTGATGAGTTTTAATCAACTTTACACAGTGGAAGAAGTTTCACTGAGTGATTACAGTATGTCCTATTGTTTATGGTAAACACCTTCTTTGCATTTTCAAAGTTTTATTGTTTAAAACCAAATACAACAACTGAAAAGATTAGTTTACTTTTTTTGGTTTTGGCATTATATATTAAATATCTTTTATTAAATGCAAATGGTAGAGCTTCAAAGCAAAAGCAAAGCAAATACTCATAAGGACCAATCATATAATGTCATGATCACATGAAAAAGGCACTTAAATAGTGGTCTGAACCACAAGAAAAAATAATAAATTGTATTTTATTGTATGCTGCTCATACACTCACAATTCAAATCTTATGTTTTATTACTACTAGAAAGTATGATTCATTACATGTCCAGTACTTTCAGCCTATGCTCCCATTTTACCACACATCTGAAAATCAGCATTATTGTGAATATGGAAGACAGAATGCTCACTAATCTAAACATGTGCCCGCATCTCTCATAGAAAACATCTCGTGCAAGCGCATTCGATGCCCTCAAGTCCGAACACTGTATTGTCAATTTGCTCTGCTCCCTGATGATTAAAATAGAAATTTGGCATGATGCTATTCTCCTGTGTTTATAATGTATGTGTTCTTTCACACTTCCTACCACAGCCCGTGAAAACAAACACATAACTCGATAAGCACAGGGTCTTTATTCTATTAATTGGTTTAGTAGATATCCTTCTTCAAGGTGAGTTACACTATATACAGTACACTATACAATAGATTAACGCTATATAAACTGCAATATATAGTATAAAATAGATAAAGCGAATGTAAAAAACAGATCATTCAAAATGAAAAAAATTAAAATACAAGTGACAAAAACCAAAGAGGGAGGCAGGCACATGTTGGCAATACATGTTGGCTGCACAGAGCCGAGGGAAAATAGCGTTCATCAAGAAGTAAGCATCAATTAGGTATGGAATCACTGATTACAGCAAAGTAGGAAGGCCAATGAGCAGCATACTGTACATCATCAGAATGTGGTAACAATTTTTGGAGAGAGATCACATCTAACCAGATGAACCTTGAGGAGATGCCAGAAGATGGTCAGGGATTTACAGAACTACTGTTCTGTTCTACCACAGAGCAGGGACGAGAATGAATGGACTGTGGAATTAAGGAGAAGAGAGAAGGAAGAGTCTGGAGGAGGAGTGGAGAGGTCTAGAAGGAGTAAACTTTCGAGTGACTGGTGAAAAATTGGGGCAGGGTGGTTAATTAGTAAGATCATGATTTTCATTATGAATGTGAGCAGCCACTGTATACTGTATAATGTGTCAGTGAAGGAAAGAGAATAATGACATGGAATGAGATAAATGAGATAAAGATCAGCAACACTCTGGAAGAGATGGACGTTAAAGTTGCAATAGAGAGCACCAGGACCTGAACTAGAAGTTGTTCAGACATGTTGGTGAGGAAAGGGAGTCAAGATAATGCAATGAGACAAGGTCAGAGTAGAAACAGGATGGTATTAGGAGACAGAGGGGTCAGGAATGACCTCAAAGTTCACACCAGGAGCAGAGGCAGAGAGGATGGTGGCATCAAGAGAAAGAGAGGTGGAGAGAGACAGAAAAAAGAATTTTTGACTTAGAGAGGTTCAGTTTGAGGTGAGATCATATCCAGTTGGAAACAGATGAGAGGCAGGCAAAAACACAGAAAAGGACCAGGTTATCAGAGGAGTAAAGGTGAAGATCTGAGCATCACCTGAATAGAAGTGGTATGAAATACTGAGGAAGGACCTACTGTATACTGAGGAAGGTCCTAGGGAGAAGGTTGTAGCGGCAATGCTTGTTAATAAGACAGAATTAAGCGTTGGTATGCTCCTAAAGGAGGCCCCATCTCACCCTCCATCTCTGTGGTGCAGCCACAGAGAAAGAATTCATGCAAGTCTATTTAAGATGTTTTTCTTTTGATAAGAAGCAAGCTCCCAGACGGGGATGCAATTAGCTAAGCCTGGCTATCATGATCAATGGTCATCCACTGGCGCCTATCAGTCTAGGGAGTGCCGAATGGACATCTGGACTGCATTCCTAAGTGTCAAGAGTAAGTGACTTATATCTCACCTTGACCAACCAATCAGGGACTGGCAGGGCGTGGTAATACCACGTGGGTCTCCAATGCCCGCCAAACTCTCAACCAATCAGCACACATCTGGGTCTTGATCAAAAAGGGAGCGCAAGCTCAGTTCTGGGCTCTCCTTGGCCATTTTCGCGCATCCTCAGAGACAATCACATGACAACTGCTGTTGTCTGCAAAAGGACTTGGACTTTGTTCTAAGCGTGAGGCCGAGGATCCCGTACGTACTCAGAATTCTACCAACGTGAATGCTCCGCTTGATCAACGGCAGCCTACAGTTGGACCTTCGTCGACAACCTGAATAGCTTATTCAGAAGCAGCGCTGGACCGGGAACGAACCAGTTTCTTCCCAGGCAAAAGAGTGACTTGTGAGGACTCGCGGTCACACTCTGTGCATAGAGACTTTCTACTAGCCAGCCGGACTGCTGGTAGATCCCCTCGGAGCAACGACTGCCCTGCGCGCCGCAGTTAGATTCCTCCTCCCGTCCTACTCCGAGCTGCACCTCGACTGGTTGGCCGGTAGCCAGAGGACGCCGACACAACGCCCATTGGACAACCGCTGCAACAGAGGCTGCAACAGAGCCTGTCAGCTGGTTTGGTGTTCGTGCCGGGAAATTCCAAATCCAAACACGGTGGATAAGTAAACCCCATGTTCTACATTGCGTCTCGAGAATTTAATTGTACCTCAACACAAGTTGTTATCAATTTAATTCATGAGTAATGTATTTACTTCCGAGTTTAGAGTAACAGTGGGTAATAACACTGATTAGCGATTTGGTAACCGAACGATATATATTGACATATATTCTCTGTTGTGTATCTCTTTGTGTTTGCATCTCTTCGAGATTATATACCTTGTATATTGATAACCCTCACAGTAAGGTCTGCCGCTCGTATCCAGGCAGACTAGTATATGTTTGGTGCACAGTTCATATTAATAAATGTATCTCGTGTATTGAACCCGTGTGTGTGCGTTGTTAGTTGTTCTGACGATTGATTTTCTAAAAGCCCCAACGAACAACCTCGTGATTACTGCTACAATTGATAATTGTCTCAGTAAACCCATCAAACCACTACAAGGTTAAAGAGAGAACAACAAAAGACTCAGCACAGAACCTTGGAGAACACCAGGGGAGAGTGAGGGGACAGAGAACAGTCTGAGCAGAACACTCTGTTCTCCTCCCCAATGATTGCTGGTGTGTGGTGAGTGTACTGGCGCAGTATGGCTGCCGTTGCATCATCCAGCTGGATGTTGCACATTGCTGGTGGTTGAGGGAAGCCCCCTTACCTGTAAAGCACTTGGAGTGGAGTGTCCAGAAAAGCGCTGTATACTGTAAGTGTAAGGAATTATTATTATTAACAGAGAGTGATCCTTCACTCAGAATCAGCTTCAACACAAGCTTTGATGCACTGCGAAATCAAGGAATAACATTCTTCCCCAAAGGGAGTAAAACATCAACAATATTTCTAAGTGGAACAAGAATGGGAACTATGGTTGCTACCTTCCAAATGGAAAAAAAAATCCTTGGGGAGCAAAATTCTATATTTGTGAAGATGCACTGCAGCCCTGAAGGATGAAATGCATTTTATCTTAAGAACACCTCAGGCATATTTAAATGCAGTTCCTGGCTACTGCATAAAGATATCAATGACCCCTCTCATTGCTTCTAACGTCTTATCAAACCTGTGAATCAAACAAACCTTACTACGCAAACCTTATTAATCACATACAGTATTAAGCTTCTGACATAACTGCCTCTATTTGTGATGTACTGTATTGTTTACAATTCTGCAACAGTCCATTCTATTTCCACTGTGAACACAAACCTATGTGTGCTCAATGTCTCATTGCTGGCTGCGAGACGATTGATGCTTAGATGCCTCCCTTGGTTTCAAACCGCTCATCCTCTTTCTTTGTAATTAAGCATGATATGAATATAAGGAAGTCTGACTGTTTTGTCTGTACTGATTTTTTAACCTTCAGTTCGTTACTATATCCCTGCCAGAGTCTGCTTGTCAGGAGATTGTCCAATATCAATAAACAAATAATAGAATGCAGTCCTGATTTTGTATTGTTTTTCTATCTAAAATAAGAAACAGTCCAAGTCACAATCCACAATTCAATCACAGTCACAATCACAATCCAAGTCATTTGGAGAACAAAATACCTGTACCTCAAAGGGCTTAAAAAATGTAACAAAAATATAGTTTCAAGGAATAAAGATAATCACTGTAAAGGTGTCATTTCAGTGTATTTGCAATAGTGGATGTACTTTGTGGACTCATAATTCTATTATGTCTGTCATTATCATTGTAATTATCACTATTCTTTTAATACATATTTACATTTATAACAGTTTTTTAAGAAACTTAAAATGCTCAACACAGTAGAAAACTAAGAGAAAGAAACAGGACTTTAGTGCACATTACTGCTTGATTTATTTCTGGTAGTCACTTGTAAAAAATAAATGTTCAACATCACAAAAAAAGGTCTCACAAATCATTGCATATATTTAGGCACCTATAAATGGACAACTCTACACTTCTGAATTTAATCACAATCATATTTGCAGGTCCCAGTGGTTGCACAGACTGTGATTAGCAACACTCTTGAACTACCTGCTATTTCAGGTTGTACTGTAAGTCTAGAAGTACAACTTATCTTAATCTGTGAAATCAAACTTGCACGTCCTTATGCAGAGAAAGAACACCTTGTAATTACCAATTCTCTGAGATCTGCATCTAATTAATTTTTTTCCCAAAAAGTCCCACACATTATAAAAAAATTGCTTTGTTTCACTTTTTTCTCAACATTTGAAATCAAATATGCTTAGCATGCTAACGTCACCAATAACTTATTTATTAACTGGAACTTTAAGTTTCAGTGCTTTGACTTCATAACCACTTCAGAAGAAATGGGGTACTTTAATAAATTTACTGTACTCTCCATTAAAATACGTATTACCCTCTCTCTATCGTAGAGAAAACTACTCAACACAATCGCAATTTTGTCTTTTGCAATAGATGTCATAGATATCAGATTTCCTAAATCTTCAGAAAAAACAAAATATTTTTTCTTATAAAACACCTTCAAAGAAAAATACCTCACATTAGAATTGGAATAGTATGCATCATTACTGGTACCACAGACACCAAATAACCCCCAGCTTACACATTTAAAAAAACATTTAAAAACCCTTTCCTGGTCCTACTGTATTTTTCTGCTTTCTTGCATTCTGTAATGCTGTATACAGTACACCAACTTAAAAAATAATTTATCCTAGTTTTTATTCAGTAAAGCTAAGAATGTAGCCACATCATCAATTTTTTAAGAACCAAACCCCAGTACATTGCTCTAAACTTTAAGAAATGTCTTAAAAATGTCTAAGCTCTCAAAATTTCCAAAAAGGCCTCAAGTATAAGATTTATTAAGATTTAATTTTTTTTCTCTCCATGTACAGTATGTTATTTGCTGTGTTTTTTGTTCTTGGCTTGCTGTGTAATGCTAAGCGTGATGACTTCAATTGCCTACACAACAATTCGCTATCTCATAAAAGATTCATGCAATATTAACAATCTTTGGGTCTTTTCACACCACTGTGTACTGCGCTTTTATTACTGGTTGATGCAGCAAAGACTCAATGATGTGTGTAATCAACAATGTATTATTTACCACCCCAAAACTACAAACCTGTTGAGCCACCACTGTGATATTTTCCCATGATGTTGATAAACAATGGCAGAAAAGAATCAAATGCTTTAATTCCTTTTCAAATACAGCTACTTTAGCGTCCTACTTTTTAGTGGCAGAATTAAGACATAACATGCCACACCTGAGTAGCACAGTTAAGATCCCTTATTCTTCAGCAATAAGTAGGGCAGGGCAAGAAACTAAACAAGGCCATGCAATTTCAGGATTCTGGATAGATCATTTCAATAGAACAGGATATGAATTAAGTGAAATAGTTCAAACATTCAACCAATAGAAAGTGGAACAAGAAAATAAAATTACTCTTCACTTTACAAACACTGTTGAAATGTGTACAGACGTGTTTCCAGAGTGGCTCAACCTGAAAACTGACAACCGTGGAGCTTAGGTTGAGCTTTACTGTCTAGATATGGTCCATTTGGCACAAACAGAAGATTCCTCAAGTGGTGGCTTAAGACTGGTGGCATAAGATGTCATCAGCCAGGACTCCCTCAGTTTTCCAACAGAACAGCCCCTTGACTTGCTGGGCAGTCCTGCAGTAAATCAGTGTGAGACACACCACTGCTCCAACCAGCTGTGGAGCTGAGAATGTGAGAAACAAAGGATGGCTTTGCAGCTTGGTTTGTCAGAGGAGCAGCTCTACTGTACATCTTGCTCTTTCCCATACCAGCACGTGAGTTGATGCTGGGGAGCTGAGTCTTTAAAACAATTGCCGTTTTTAAATCGGATGGCTATCTTTTATAAATAAAAAAAAATAGAAAACTGCATGGAGTTTTAAAGGCTTCCAATCAAGCCCCACCCTTCTTAGTTTGGAATTCATAGCTCACATACTTTTTTGTATAGGACCAGTGTACGTTACAGGCTGCATTTCACCAAGCAGGGGATAAATCCGTGTGGGCATAAATAGCAGTGCTGCAAGGAATGAGGCGCAACAGGCTTGAGCATTGATGAAACCTGTCAACTTTCAACTGAATCAGCACAGTGTTACTGAAGACTGAGGTAGTTTGAATTTTCAGAAAACAATGGTGGTCACACAGCTTACACAGGAACCCCTATAATGCAATATACTGTATAAACTGTAATTTCATGAAATTATATAAGCTTGGAGTTAATTAGAAAAAACATTAATCTGACTCTATATTACCACCCCATTTCCTGCCAGTATCAGTGCTTGTCCCAGATTTTGCGGAATATTAAAATCCTATCAACTCATATTACCTACTGTATGAATACTTTGGAGATGCCTACACTGCCTACAACTAAGTGCTAAATAATGCTATATCATAGGTTGTGGTCATCCTCTGCACCACATGTCATGACAGTAGCATAATGTTTGTACAGAATAAACTGATACAACATTGTGGGATTGTAAACACATACTGTATCCCCCATTCCTATACTTGACAGAATTATACACACCTTGCTCGGAGTGTTTTTCCTACAGAATAAACATATGGGCGAAACAGAAAAAAACAGGAGGTTGTCCACCTTTGTTTATGCAGATACTCCATTTTCATATATACTGTACATCTACAGTATCTCATATAGAAGTACAGTATATCTATAATGTTTGTCAATAATTGCCCAAAGGAGAAGATTGCGTGATTGGGTCACAATTCTTACAACAGCTTATGAACCACTGCAAGCTTCAAAATAGCACCTTTTCGGGTAAAAACTGAAAAGCCGTTGGTTGCCGATATAACCCACAAAGTTTCGTTTCAATAGGTGCAACAACTTATAAGAAAAATACTCTGAAAGGGTTTGCATGATTCAAGCCATCATTTTGGCTGATGCAGGACCACACCTTTTGTTCTCAATATTGTTGGCCTATCTGGTATATATTGCACCATACAGTACTTGCTGCCATCTGACGTTGCTTGGCTACTTGCTCTCAGAAAGTGACCAGTTTTCAAAGTGGAAAGAAAAGGAAAATAAAAAAATAAAAAGCAAAATCCTTACAACCACTTACTTCAATCAAGAGCTGGTTTACAAGAAGGCACTAACCTCGATAATCGCAGATAATACTTTTTAAAAATGTGGTTTTAATAGCTAGATAAGAAAGACTAGTGTATTGCTATACAGTATGCGTGCCAGCACAAGGAACCAAGTATTTGGAGTGATCTTCTGTTTTTGATAAAGAAAACTGCACTGTAGGCAGCAGAAACTTTATGGCCATATAAAACACTGCTTATTTTCCCTTCAGCAGACAGCTTTATTTAGTTTTATCAATGCATTGGTTTTTATTACCATGCATGTCTTGTTCTCCTGGAGCACCTACATCACTTTCTGGTGCTTTAACTTTAAATAATATTTTTGTCAATCGTGTTCTGCCAGCATTTTGTTTTCCTGTGTTCACGCCTTACTACAGTGACTTTTCAATTTTCTTAAATTGGCTTTTCACAACAACACTGTAAATAAAACTTTGGCAAAGTAGAAAATCAATCTTGGCTGACCACTATGATCATGGTCAAACCTTTCCTTCAAAGCCATCTCTACAAATAAGGTTGTTATAAAAGAAAGTTCACAGCAAAATTATCTTTAAGCACATCAAAAACTATGAAACAGCAACCTGTCTTAAAACATTACATGAATAGGAGAGAATATAAGTGACTGCCTTAGTCCTTTCAACTCAGATAAAGAAATGTCCACACTGGAATTTTTTAAAGTTTGCAGTCACTAGCACAGTGTGTCTGAAAGAATGCATGAAAGCTTTGCTTTATTGTTTTGACAATTTGTGGGGGATTTTCAATTTCACACAATGCTATAACAATGATAACTTTTCCAGCATACTGTAAGTATAAATCTGGTGCAAGGATGTGCAGTAATCCTTAGCTACATCCATTCCTATGCTAAGCTAGTGCTCGAGTAATACAACTGCTAATTTTGTTTCGATTGTCTTAATAGCTAAAAATACATTTTTTTATATTATATGAAACAATGCTTGAATATTCAATTTCTAATGAGATACTCTCTGATAGAACAGTCTTGATTCTTTGCAATCCTCTTAGTTTTGAAATAAAAAAAAAATGTCAAAAGCATCCAGCACCAAATACCAACTGGAAAACTGAAATTCCAACTGGATGAAATTTCGTGAAATTAACTAATAATACTTAAATTCACTGAAAATGCACATAATGACCTGTTGTCAAACATTTTTCTTCTGCTATTAATATACAGTACTGTAGACGTATCATAAGCCTTTTGTAGAGTTTCTCCAAATGCTTGAGAATTGATAAGGAAATCAGGCTTTTTAATGTAGACACAAGGGCACATTTCAGTATTTGTTACAAGAAGATTTAGTACAGTTCAAGCCACAGCACTTAACATCCTGTTTTAAATGTGGAATAAATAATTTTAAGAAACACTGCAAAGCCAATACAGGATGTAATAACAGCAGTTGTCATGAATTACAAACACATTCAAATTGACCAAACTAGACTTGATGCTCATGTGCAGCAGTATTGGATTCTGTAAACACCCACCTCTTCTTTTACATTTTTCTATGGCAGAAATAAATTATCAGAGTTACTGTGCTCATAGACATCTGGTGCTGGCATTCTAGAAATCTGCAAGGCAGACTACCCTACACAATATGTACCTAAAGGGATAGCATCTAATGTCTTTTGGAGTGTTACATTTTTCATCAATTTAAACACAGAATTAGTTCATAACACTATCTTTGTAATGTTTATTAGTTTGGATAGCTTTTGGGTAAATGCTCTAAATGAGTCAGACACAAGCAAGGGAAGAAACAGTAAGATCCAAAATAATCTTTTTATTTTTTTCTCCCCAAGCATTAAGCCAGGTCTCTAATCTAGGAATTCAGCTAATGTTCAGTAAATGCTGTCTGAAAAATTATCTGCTTGAGGAAGCAACTTCGACAACAGGTGTCTAGCAACCATCACTAAGGAACAGGAATTACAGTACATGCAGCAGAACATAATTCCTTTTTAATCACATTTTGTATTCGTGCATGTTTAGTGTCCGTGATGACCATCTAAATACACAGCAAGAATTGAAATTCCCTTCACGTCTGATTACCTGCAAATCTAAGGTGATTAGGCAGTTTATTTTAAATAGCATATAATATCACATTCTGACTGACCTTCTTCCGTTTATGTGATCATTTTCATCTTTAATAACTCAACACAGAGTGGAATGTTGGGTATCGGCCTCTTACACCCATTTGACAAGATGTAATCAAGGCTTGTCTGAGTCATAAAGATTCATATACAGTATGTACAGTAACTAGTCTTGGTTCTACAATAAAAAACCCTGAAAGGTCTATAAAAGTCATTAATATACAGTATACTGTATACTGTATCAATTATTTTAATTTCGATTCTAGAGCATAAAAAATGAGTTATCACATCTTGTTGTTGTCAC
Source organism: Atractosteus spatula (assembly GCF_055471065.1). Lineage (NCBI taxonomy): Eukaryota > Metazoa > Chordata > Actinopteri > Semionotiformes > Lepisosteidae > Atractosteus > Atractosteus spatula. The sequence continues at coordinate 16,783,878 of NC_142714.1, forward strand.
TGCAAATTTTACAGATCAATGCTTTATTCTGCCACATTCTTAGGAGGCTATAAATGGGCAACCACAGCAAAATGAACAGAATAAAACATTCCTGAAACTGTTATGTTAAAATAAAGCAACTGCTCTTCAGGGATACATGAATGAAAAGTGTTTTCTAGGCACAGCTAGTTTAATTACAGTATAGTCAGGCAGTCTGCTTGTCTATATTTACTGTATAATAATCCTGTCCAAATACTAGTCCTTTCCAAAGAATACTACTTAAAATAAAAGTAAGGTCATGTCTAAGGTAAGGCAGCAAGCCAGCCCAAGTTGTCTATGAAAACTTTCTTCATTTGACCAAAATATGTATCAGAGAAAGAACTTAAGTATCAATGACATACTGTAGAACGTCACAATGCAGAGGTACAGTAAACAAAATAGAAACTAAGTGGTAGTGGAAATAGCACTTCAAGAGCACTGAAAATATTATGTTGTCACCTTTATGTAAATACCATATCAGCTTTTATTACTGCCCTTGGAAGCACAATAAAGTAAACGTAACTTTATTTTGTTCTGACACATATTGCAAATATACAACTGTATGATAAAAGCTGTACCATTACTTCACAGATATTAGATTCTCTATTATTTGTACTGTATCGTACATAATTAAATAATCAATTTATAACAATGCTCCAATGTTTAAGAGTGTACTTAACGCTTTTTACTTACATATAATTACTGTATGGAGCAAAATACTGCACTGTGAAGGAAAAACAGCTAGAGGAGTGCAAACCTTATGGTGGCACTGACAGGCAAACACGTTTGGATGTCATGTGAAGTTGCAAAAGCATCGCATTAAAACAAGTTTATTTTCATAAAAAATGTCTCCACATATAAAAATATCAAAAAGACAAACAAAAATGATACAATCAAAACGCAAAATGATGGCTTCACTATCCACAAGAATATAATTGTGTCAGATTTCACAACTTCAGCCAGAACAACAATCTACACTGTTCCTCTGGCCTCTTGAAACCTTCTGTTGGAGAGACATACAGTACCTTCACATGTGTGAATGCTTACCCTTATACTATTTTTTTCCATGGCTTTCCTCCAGTATGGAATTAGACACTTCTAGAAAGACTCCATATAACACATCCCAGCTTTCTTGTAACTCCCATTTTTAGGTTGGGTCAAAGTGCTTTGTGATTTATATAAAAAAACAGATGCAAAAAAGTATTTTTATGGAATTATTTTATTTGTTGATTCTGAATCAACACTTCACTGCAGCCACACATTCTGCTGTACATGTTTTCACTCACCATCCCATGACTGGCTAATATCCTAACATCCTTTTGTCAGCACATTGCCTTGGGGAACAAAAGAGAAAAAAAACTTGCCACTGACGACAATTTGAGTACAAATGTGTCACTCATTGGCACTCACTTTAAAATAACTCCAATTTAACTTTTAAAAGATAATTTAAAACGGCTGTGTTTAGGTCCAAACATCTTAAAGTTAAATATTAATATACAAAGAGTTGGATATTTTAACACGGATACATAAAACCATTTTTAGTAACAAAATCTACCACAATTGTAATTGGTCAAATATTAATTACATAGGACCACATTTAAAAAGGCATTATATTGTATTATTTAAAACTAGTGTGTTTTTTATCTGATATTCACTATACTACAATGTAAACACCACTACAAAACTATGGTTTTGTGAATGTGGTTTCTCATATATTAATCTTGTACATTAATAACTCTCCTTTTCTTTCCATCTGGATCTCAAGCTCATTTTCTTATGACCACACATGTAAACATAAAGCAATTCAATTTATGTTTAACTAAGGCCTTTAAACTCTTTGCAATTATTTTATTAAATTTAATGTATTTAATAATGTATTAAATAATATTTAATACATATAATAATTTTAGAATTCTTTTTTTAAAAGTGTCACAGCTGGGGGGGGACTTGGAATGGATGACAGGGCTAAACTGATATTTCAGTATATATAATTTCATAGAATTCACCAGCTCTCATCAAGATAGATTTTGTGACCCTGACAGCGGGAAATGTGTAGTTTACAATAAGAATTGATGAAGCATTCACTCTTTTTCAAGGACAAACCTGTTCCCATTACAACATGAGGCCATTTTTTAAAGGCAGAATGCATCTTTTCCTTCTGAAACAGGCCACATAACAACAGTATACAGTACCTCTTTTCAGGCTTTCGTCCTTTGACTGGTTGGCAGGTGATTAAATCCTTTTGTCTTTGATAAGAACTTCATAGTGGGGTCAATGTACATTTATGGGGTCTGAATTTCATGTTGTAAAAAGAAAACTATTTTTTCAGCCTTTTATTCCCCCCCTTTCGTAATATTCTTAATATGCTCAAGCCTTGGTGAAGACAAAATACTGTACATCATACTGTTTTTAAACTGACCTGGAACAACAAGGGTAAAGAATATCATTTGGCAGTCAAGACATTTATGATTTAATTTACCAATTAAAAGCATTTATTTGCACACTGTTGGTGGGTGTATATAACAAGCTTCAACTATCATGATGTTGAAGATTATTTCCTAGGATCTTTTAAGAAAAGCTTGGATGAGCTCCTAGAAAAATAAGCTAATAGCATATACTGTAAATACACAAGATGTTCCAAATGGCAACCATTCATTTGTAATCGTTCTTGTATTCTTACAAAGGCTTACTGTGATACATTTTAATAGTAATGTAAAATCTCTGCAGTGGTTTCCCATATTTCCTCAACATGTCTAGTGTTTAAGGTTTTTGTACAGTATATATCACAATGGTGTATTTATGTCATAAAATTATGTTGATAAAATGATAGCAAAGTTTTAAAAGAGGGCTATGACTTTACAATAAAACAATTTTATGTATTTTTTTTCAAATTGCACATTAAAAGGTTACAAAGTAAAAAAACCTTTACTGAACATATAGTATATACAGTACAACAATAAAAGGAAAATGAAAAGGATGACACACATTTGTGTAAAAAGCTACTTCCTTAAATACACTTTCCCTAAATTTCTATTGGTGCCCATATTTCATGTCTAAACAAGTCTAAATGATTTGAAGGTCGCAGATTTTACTTTATCAATGCCTTTGAGGATTTTGAATACTACAATCAGGTCCTCAATGGCCTCTACTCATTTTTGTACCCTTTATTCAACACCTACTATAGTGAGAATTTTCAAGTCTGAGCATACAATGTTTTTAAATGGTTGGAATTGTTCAAAATCCTCCAGGTTACAAGAAGAGTTTTCATGACACTTTAACAGACAACTTAGCATGGATGTATCTGAGAATACAATAATTACAGATCTGGACACCCTGGTATAACAAAGGCAACAAGAAGTTTGAGCTGAGGAGCCTTTGATAAATTCATAACAAAATGAGTCATGGCACAGCAAGAGAAATTCAAGTGGGTGTTAGGAAAATACATCCATGGCTTTTTTACATTAAAGAAAACCCCCACAAAGACTAAAGCACACTGTGAAGTAACCTCCCTTTGGTACTGTTTCCTACATGAGACATCCTGATATAGGTATAGCTCTAATTAAAAATGACTCTCTGATTAAAGTTCAGTGGAATACAGTCTACTGCAAAGAAAAACCTTACTTTTTCAGCCCTTCCATTTCAAATTAATCATATTTAAATTCTGCCCTTTTCACAGATGCATTCCTAAAACTCTCTTTGAATGTGCCTTGTATTAAGTCTGTTTTTAGAGGTTAATTTCATGATGCTCTTTGCAGCTCTTTCTCAGTGGTCTTTTTTCATTGATGGCAATGCCCTCAAGGCTGTTCAGGGGATGGAAAAATCAAATGTGATGGAGTTGCGTGGTGACATTAAAATACAGCAAAACTGGGTGGCAGCAGATAGACCTCACACATAAAAATCATACTGTAAAAATACTGAATATGTTGATGAATAAAAAATAGGTACAGTATCTCTACTAATCTGACATCTGAGATTAATGCAACTATAGGTCATGGACTGTTCCTATAAAAAACTTGCACAAAAATGTCATTTCACTTCTTGCCATGGAGAGTGCAATGTCACATACACTACCAGTGCCGTCTACTATGTCTTTCATATTGTATATTTGCAGTAATATATTCTAATCATCCACTGTCTAATTATATGCATTATAACAAACTAAAGCAGACCTAATCCTGTTTGATTTATAAAGGCAAGAAATAACAAGGAGAAGTTTATCTTTCAAAATGCATAACTCTGTCCCTCACTGGTTTACCACATTACATTAGATGGTATTAAAGTAAATCTACAGTATATGAAAAAAGTTGAACAGCCTGTCCTGGAAATTATGAAATATTTCCTAGATTATGTCAACGACACACATCTCTGACACATTTCAATTAATCCAAGCTAGAGTCGCTGCCTATTCACATGAATGAATAAAACTGGCCCCGAGCCATCTTGCATTATTTGCAATACTTAGTTCTGAAAAACTTTCAGGACTGTTGCCCTTGATCCGACTGGACCCAACTGTATATGGGGCCACAAAGAGTCAATATTATTGTAGAACACTAATCTACAATATTGTTTTTAAACCTCAAATCCATGACTTAGGGGGAATGTAAATGGAATATGCAAAGTAAATCTCTAAATCTAAGAAAATAAAATTCAATATTTGAGATTTGTCAACGTAAACAATAAAACAGCATGTTTGAAACAAAACAAACAATAAGGCATGTAGCAAAACCCTTAAGAGACAGAGCTAATGTTAGGAATTAACACCAATATTTACTCAAGGGTTCTTGAAGAGAACTAACTTTGTGAAAAAACTCTAACACCTGAATTTGTATTTCTTTGATAAGGAGCAAATATAAAACACCCAATTAGATTAACTTCTTTTAATTTGTACTCGAGGCTCAGAATGTTTACACAGTTTATGTGTAAATACAGTATGAAGTGAATAGGCTTGTATCACAAATAATCAAAATTCAAGTTTATTCTACTGTGGTAAAAAGATACCACAACATACCTGCAAAAGATCTTCTTAGATGTCCTCTTAGTGATGATATGTGTGTGAAATCCAAGACAATTTTTCAGGGTTAAAAATAGCATCAACTTATCTTAGAGATAGTTCTTGACTAAATCAAAACATTCCTGTTTGCCTGCTCAGCATAGTCCTTAATGACGAAAATAACAATGGGGAAAGAATTGGGAATGTTTTACTGTAATAGCAAAATAAATGAGTATTACACTTCATTCATGACCTTTGCCACCAAACAATCCCTGTGTAAACCATTACAATAACAGCTGTGCTACAGTGATTTTACTCCAATCCCACAGGAATCAGACTCATTCAACTGCAGAAACCCAGGGGCAACTATAATATTATCAGTAATATTTCAAAGCTGCACAAAATACAGTATTTTCTGAATGAAGTACTGTACAATAATGCTGCCCTAGAAAGTCTCCTAGAATAAACTGCAGGAGGTAAATACGCCACGTTTAGAATCACAGGATTTGTACCACAAACAAGCACAAGAGATCATATATTGTGTGTTCCCCCCCCCCCCCCCCATTTACTTTTTCCTCATTCTTCCCCTGGTACTCAATGACTTCATTTACATTAACTGATTACGGCTTTCATGTTTGCCTAAAAAAGAGACACATAGTGGTGAGGAAAGCCTCCCAAACACAAAGGCAATGCGTCACATCTTTGACTCTTTCTACAATGCCTGTACATTGGGTGGAGTACTGTATAACAGAATGAAATAGAATGACATCATTGATGCAAAATCTTAAGAATGGTATTGTAAATCTAAATGCATCATCAGTCCCTACTCCATGCTTATACTGACTTTGCAGACCAGGCCTAAAGAACATTTGCTTTTTAATGTAAAACTGTTTTTTCTTGCCAAAAATGGATGGTAATAAAGATGTGACACAAAATAAGTGCAAAAACATATTGTTACTTCCAAACTAATATGTTGCAAACACCTTACAAGAAATGTATTGTATTCATTTTGCTACCAATTAAATGAGCTGTAGTAAATATAATACAGTATCATGGATATGGCAAATCAATTAGCATGGATATTTTTATGTATTAGCTCTGTAGAAAAGAAAAAAAACAAAGTAAAGAGGACTAACACAAATAATTGTTAGCCTGTAGAGGAACAATCAAAACTTCAATTGATGGTATTTGGAATATACTTTTCTTACTGACAATAAATGCATTTGAATACAATTAATGAGGCTGGCTTGCAATCTAGAGACTGGGTCTAGAATCTAGAGATGGAAAAAAGTAAGATTAAGAATAGAGATGTATACAGTATGTAGGTTAATAAAGAATTCCCAAAGGAAAAGCCAAAAATGAAGACAAATAAAGGTGTGACTAATGATTTTGTCACCTAGCAGCAATTCTCCAAATGGCTAGGGTTCTCTGGTAAATGAAATGTGTGCAAGCCACACTGCATTTAGAGATCCTGTTTTGTTTTCCTGACAAAGCACTCTAATTTGGCACTTCCTTTGCATTCATCCCATATGCACTCATACAACGCTCCGTGAACATGATACTCCAGTCATCTGTTCAGGTGTTGGCCCATGTGGCAAGTTATAAAGAGGTGTTTGGCTTATTAAAGTTGAAGGACTTTATATAGCTTTAGAATTTTTTAAAAAGCTGATGCATTAAGCAACAGGTTATTCCAAATAACACAGAACAGAAAATAAAATCCAGGTATAACTATTTTAATACCAGCAATGTCAGCAAAAGTAATGTTAGCGGGTTGGTAAGTTTTAAAGTGCACATCTAAAACCTGCAGATGAAGCACAAATTCTGTTGCAATATTGTGATGAAAACGCCAAAGGGTATTCTGTCTCAGATTCTCATCTTTATAGAAAAGACATGCATTTCAGCATCTAGAGAGAGCCCAGCCATGTTCTACTGTAGATGTTAAATCTGCAGCTAAAATCAAACAAACTTTTCTTTTGTCGTAAATGATCATACTTCAGGCTATCTATATTAACATCTGTACGGTAGAAAAAGGAAATAAAATATATTTTAAGTAAGTTTGCTTAAAGAAATCTTTAATTTTTATCGTAATTTGAAGGCTTTATGCATTTTGTGATGTTTTTGAAATACAGCAACTAAAACTATTAGTGTTAAAATGTTATTACATGGATAATGATGTATGTGGCTGATGCAATAACTTCAGCATGTGTTTGTGCCAGGGGACAGTGTGTAGGTGCTGTGGAAGCATCAGCTTTTTAAAGGCTAATTTTAAACCTTGGAGTCGTCTCCAGGAATGCCTGAGGCTTCCAGAACAACACAAACTCCAAATAAGCCCATTGCTACTATACAACAACATTCTGGAAAATAGGTTTTAAAGGCAGTTCCTTTTGTTCTTAGCTATTGCACGTACAGTATTATTGCATGCAATCTTGAACTATTCCCTGTTGTTTTGTTTTTTTTTTTAGATTATGTTGCTTAATAAAGATGCCAGCAAAAAAACCCTGCTAGAAAGACTTTTGAAAAGTTGCTCCATAGAAAAGCAAATGTGCATTGGACCGCAATGTGTCACCCATACAGAACTGTATGTGAAGCATAATTATACAACCTTACAGACGACCACCATATTTATTTCAGTAAGATCTGGTGTCATACTCACAGAAATTTATCGTGAAATATATCACAGAGCATAAGTACTTGCCTCATCAAGGATAAATATACTGTAGCACTAATGGTTTTCAAACGTTACTCAAAAGGCTGTTTTTAAGTGGACCAGCAACTCAAAATATATAGTTTTATTTTTAAAACTGTCGAATTCACCAATTGTTAGTAAATGGATATTTAATATTTACAGTTTAACTTTTTAACACAACTACTTTTTGTGGAGTTGAAAGTTATCGAATAGATGTTTATTAAGAATTATGTCTCTAGATGTATCTGGTGTCTTTTTGAATTCTGAAATAATTTCATGACTCATGCCCTATTAATAATTACCTCTGGGGTTTTTAATGTCATAGGATAGTGCTACTGGTTTGGTAGTTGGAAGCTTTCATCTGTAATTCACACCTCATAATATCTCCAACAGTACCTGGTGATATTTCATGACAGCACACACCCTGTTGTGCATAACAGCTTAATGATACATTTGGTATAGTAAACAGAATATCCTCTCATTAGATATCAAGACGTTTTCTAAGGCATTTACGCAGAAATAGGAATCAAATAGAAATCTATAACCAAACATCGAGTTGCACAGAGTCAAGGCAACAGTTTAGGATGACAGCTATCAGTAAGCCTTTTATCCTGGTCAGCATCTACCTGGGCAGCACACATCAGCTCTCAGAACATCCAAAGCCAACAAAGACAGAAGCCTGAGCTGAAACTGCACCCAGAGGTGTGCACAGCAGTGTTGCTAACATTCATGCGATCCACAAAACTAACAAAAAATATTAAATAAAACAATAATGCATGAATCAAATGTTTCTTTAGAAATCCAAATCAGGCTATATCAGCAGTCTGGATAAACACTCTTACCCCTGATGATATCTTTAGCACCACTTCATTCCAGAAACCCAAAATGTAAATTATCCATGAAAAAAGAAAACTTGTTTCAGACTCTCTACTGCGAGACCAGATTCCACAAAACAATACTTGCAGCTTTAAGTATTATATACAGTAATTTTTTAAACAATAAAACTCTGCAATAATTAAAAACAATCTTCTAGTTCATAACTTGGTCAAGTATTTGAAGCAAAGGATTGGCTACTTATAGCTGGATTAAAATGATAGGCAAGTGGTCCTCTCTCATCTGTGACCTTTCTGATTTTGTCACTAAGAAATTGCTTCACTGCCAAGTTTATCACCTTTACACATCAACAGCTAGGTGAAAAGTAAGAGGCTTTGAATTCTTAATTTTGTGTGGTAGCTTACTGGGTTATGCATCGATTTGAACTGTGAGTGCTGTGCAGATACTGTAACTATGATTCCAAGAATTTCTAATTGTGAACAAATTTAAGAACAATATTGCATGCCAGCAGGGGCAAAACATAGGCCGAATAACATTTATGTTTCACTCAAACAAGACTGATGATACAGTAGGATACTCATTTAGATGTCCATATTCAGAGAGGACATAGTAGTATCTCTCTATTCCCCAGCAAGTCTTCACCATGCTTTTTTTTTAAAAAAAAGGACAAGTAATACTGATGGAAATATAGGATTGTACTGATGCCACAAATATTTAAAATGTTATCACATTATTGCATATAAAATCGTAATCACACAAACTTTTACAAAAGTTTACAGAAGTACAAAAGTACTAACTGAAAATATATCTTAGCAATTACTTGTTGTCAAAGTTCTGATATGTGTTGCTTGCATTGTTTAAAAGACAAAAACAGGGAGTTATGGAATGTGTGTTAAATTTGGAAAATAACAACTCAGATCTCTTGTTAACAAAGCAAGAGTAAAATATACAGTATTACTCAACTTTACACCAAGAGTAAAATATAGTATTCAACTTTATACCATCTTTTGGTGAAATAGTGGAGATAGAATACTTACCTTCTAAAAGGGTGGGTACAGTACAGTATATTTACTTTTAAAATGAAAGTAAAAATATGTCTGTCTTACCAGACCTGACTGGTTATATGAATATATTATGTGGAAAAACAGAACTCAAAGTAAAATGTTATATTTGTGTTGGAACAAATAAAATTAATCATTTAATTTAAATTGGGGCAGCAGGTAAAAAACACTTAAATAGATGAACCTTTCAGGGACTCCTGAGAGGCACAGAATCTCTTAATGGCAGGTAGAAAATGCAAGAATGCAGTGTGCATACTAAACACTTAAGAGATTTACTGCACACATTCTGACCTTGTTATACTGTCATAATGATTGGTGCCTATTTTTTGTTGTTTGTTGGTAACTAAAGAAGAACTAACAAATTGTAATAGCTTTATGAAAAAATAATTGTATGAGTTAGTATATGACAAATGTGCCTAATTATTTTTTTTGTATAATTACATGATAGGAACTCATTAAAAAAACATTACATACACTCAGCAGAGGAGAATATTTATCCAGCAGCTCTTATGACCTCTCCAGAAAACCCAGATCAGAAAAACAAAAGAAGAACAATATTTTTTTATGTCATTTGTGACTTTTCTGGAGAGTAAGCATCAAGGATTTCATTGTTACAGCTACTTAAGAAATCTCATACAATGTATTGATTTCTTTATTATTTAAGCTATTTTCACATGACTATACAGTATTTGTATAAATACAGTACTGTATGTATATTTACTTGCATGCACTCTGTAAAAAGGGCAAAAATAACATATTAGAATATATGACTCATCTTAATAAATTTGATATAATCAATCCTGTGCATTTTAAGACTATTAACAGAAATTATTTCTGAAACTATCATTTACACACTACCTTAAATATTCACAGTTTAAATATGAGAAATGCACACATACTTAGTAAAAATGTAGTTTTTAGAGAAACCTGCCATACTGTACCTACTGTACCAAACACACTGCTTCAATAATAAGATGTAAATCTTCTATTTTAACCTACACATATCACTTTCTCAAGAAGAGATTAGTAAAGCACATGACATTGCGAAAGTATTTTTCAAAATTTTTTAACAAACCTCCATGTATAAGATGTTTAAGAAGCGGAGCTTCCGAGTTTGTCATTATCTTTAACAACATCACATTTTCTGGCATTTTCAACACCTAAGAAAAGCTCTGAATAATGTAGCGGGTTATTTTTTTCCTTTGGCAATACATTAAATTAATAAATTAATCTACAGCTGCTTATATCATCTTCTCCAAATCCTACCTTATTGTGCAGAAAACAGCAACATTAAAAACACAACTTTGACTAAATGCATTGATGTTTATTCTTGATTAAGTACAAATCCTGGAATATTTTAGATATTGGCACCCAGGAGCAAAGGGTGAACATCACCAATAAGAAGGGATTTAAAGCTCCAGATGCTGTTCAATTAAGCAGTGGGGAAACAAGAATCAAGGCTTCTTCTTAAATATCATCCCAATGCTTCTACTTCCCAAATCAGCCTATCTAATTGTGCTAGCCTGCACTGAAAAAACAACAACATTCTCACCGAAGACAGGCAATTGATATCAGGTGTACTTCTGCTATGAGCGTTGGACGTGATGTGAACAACAACCTGCAGATGGATATACTGAGATGAAGGACTCAGATATTTAAAAAGGCAATATGATAAACCTTCAGATACTACAATACCAGCGCAACAAAAAAATCAGGTTAATTTTCACAAGATGTGAGGGTTTTTTTCACTGCAAATTGCTGTATTACCCAATGGTTCTGTTTTATTGACATATTTATTTATTACCTCATCACACTTCCCCAGTTTAATCATTCTATTTGTTTTAGAAATTACAGTTCGGGCACAGTGCTTGCCATAGCTACAATATTTTTGTACAAGATATCCAAACACTATCTCATCAATGGTAAAGATTTTTTTTCCCTCTTGGGGTGATTGATTAAATAATAAATCACATTTGCATACTACTTTTCGACCCATAGCACTACACAGAAGTGCAGCAGTCACCTGGATGGCACACAGCTGCCATTACCAGCCAGCAGCCTGTGGTGGAAAAGTGGCAAATAACTTCAGAAGGCTCCACAGCCAAAACGTTGTATTTCCCTTCTTCTCTTTTCAGCATGGAATACAACTTTACTTGTTCCTTTGCAGCCTATGGATGCTGACGCAGCTACCTACTGTAATTTATGGATGTTGATTTGTACAAGCCCAGAATGGAATTAATCTGGACACCAGAGTTAACACCACTATTCCTACAAACAGTATGATGAAATATTTATGACCAGGCTGCTAGGATGGCAGTTTAATGTCCCAAATGAAGAATGACACCTCCTACATGTCCATATTGGGACTTTTATTTGGAAATTCTGGTCAAGATGGTCCATATATTGGTCACCTACTAATCCACCAAAAACTATTTCCTAAAAGGTTTGCCATTCCATTACTGACCAGGCCCAACTTAGTTTAGCTTTGGAGACCTAACAAAATCAGACTACAAAGTGGTAAAATTGATGTTTAATTGTAACTTTATTACAATGTTCTATTCGCAATCACCAGTCAATAGCATAATACAGTTTCCCTTTAATTAAAATCTGAAACAAGATTTGCTATCCAATACTAGGGTCAGACAGACCTGTGGTTCATGTGGGTTTATCCACAAATTGCTGTTGTCATCATATACTTAACATACCACTGTGGCAAAGGAATCCAAAAGCAACGAGCTCAAGAAAGCACAGGAAGGCTGTGAACTGTTAATAGGCTACTGCCCTCTGGCAAGTGATTCCTCGGGTGTCTGGTTCATGGCAAGGCTAATTCCAAACTCTGACACAAAATGAACAGGTGAAAGAAGGAGAAATTGATAATTGCTTTCAGATGTCTTTTTTCCTGAATGTTATGTTTCCTTATAGTATTCACACTTCTCTGGGTTAATACTGGGGCCCTCTACAAATTTCTGTAGCAGTCTACAGATAATTGTAAATGTCTGAGGATAAATTAAGAAGTTCTTTGTTTTCTCTATGGAGAATACACTACGTACCTAATACAGTCTAGTTTACTGTATAATCTTTCTCAGTCCTTCTCGTTTTGATGGAAAAAGCAAAACATTTGACCAAATACATGTATTGATTTCTTGTTTGAATAAATGTTTTTTTCTCATGGTCTTATTTTATATGAACTCAATGAAATGTTTAATATGTTTTAAAGGTTGTAGGGAAGAGTGGCAATACTGTACCACAGCAATAAGCAGTTGTGGTGTGTCAACTCATAGAAAGCAGTACAGAGATACAGTATTAGTATATCCAGCATTCACTCCTACTTATACAGACAGTGAAACTTTTCTTTCACAACTATATGAGATCTCTAATAGACTTTTATGGAGATAATTCTAAAAGAACAACAATACCAACTATAACACATTTTCTGTCATTACTTTGTAGTTTTAATTTGACTCAATATCCAAAGTCTATTAAATTGTGTGCTCACTTATAGCAAAAGATGCATAATTAGGATTTACACATTAAAAAGGCTTTTAATCTGGATTATTATTTATAATGATTATAGTTATTATTGTAATTGACTTTGGTTCCCTGCTTGTAGCAAAATAAAATTTAAACTCACGAGTAAATCCTACAGGTGAACGAAAAGGTGGACTGTATAGAGGATTTATGAGCTCTGCTCCTTGCCCTTATATCGATTCTTCAGATGTCACTCCTAAACAAGGGAAGCTCTAAAAGGAACTATTCACCTCTGACAATTTGTATGTGACCTAAATCGGCTACAGTAGCGCATCAGACTGAATTAAGCCTAGAAGGTTTTGTCTCTGCTACCCATTAGAGTGCACAATACATTTTGCACTCGCGGCTGCGTTTCCAACCAAGATCGACAAATTTCAGAATTTGGTTCACATACTGTAACACACACAGTGAATTTTATATATCCTTCAATCGAGAAATCCCAGAACATTCCATGGATTGTTGTCCAGCAATTTAGTAATAAAAATCAATTTTCTTTTTTTAATTAACTGTTCTAAATACTGTAACTGTTTTCTCAACAGCGTTGAATAAGGTTACTCGTAAAGCCGTTCATCGTCATTTTTTATCCCAAACCAAGGTCTTCGAAGTTCCTTGGCAATTACTGTACATGTGAGCTCCGTAATTAGTTTAGATTAATTAGTTCCAAACAGTATTAACTGGTCTAATGACCCTTGCAGCCAACTAACGAGAATCGTAAAACAAGTCCTGATCATCAGTGATAAAAAAACAAGTACAGCACACATCCATATACAGGTGCCTAATGGGCGTCTTTTAAACGGAGATGGAGCCTCTTCAATCACTCTGCAGCGTACCAGCTGCGACGGTTCTTCACACCGTTCCTCGCATCATATCATATCATTTTCAAACATAACTGCCATGCACGACCACATCTATGTAACTCATCTGAGTCAATACTTAAAAATAGAACCATCTTGAAGAAGCTAACGTGTGAACAGAACTTGTCAAAGTCACATTTGCAATGAACACCTAACGCAAAGCCCTAACAGTAGAGCAACATGCTTAATTACAGAAATTAGTGAATATACAGTACCAGACGTATAATTAACAGTTAAACTAGTTAACGACATATTTGCAATCAAACACTTGCGTTCGCGACTGACTTCAGAATTAATTTTGGTTACATCGTCCGTCAAATTCTTCAAATATACAAATGGAGCCTTGAACTTTCTCTCCAAATTACGACTGTTTTATTTGCGACCTTGCACCCCAGGGAAAGAAACTTTTTATTGCAAACACCAGCATCACAAGCACACGGCTACTTCAAACGTGAATCGTGCAGTAAAAATAAAACGAAATTAAGGAGACACTGGAAATCATATTTCCAGTTTATGACTACATCTGTAATCCGTATTGAGACAGTAAAGCAAGTTCCACGCTCAGAACAGAATTGCTATGAACGCTGCGCAAAACAAAGAGGAACCCCCCTTGTGCATAGTCCGAAAGAAGCAAACGCATAAAAGAAAATGGGGAAACAAGGTTGAGATTTCAGTTAAATCCACCGTCGAATGAGAGAGCCTGCATTCTGTTACATTACTTGTGGTATTCACGCGTTAAGGTGATGCTTCAGCATTAATTGAATGGAAGAGTCGTGTCTAGGGGGCTGCAGACAGCGACACTGTCTTGGCTTCGAAAAAGATACACGAGAGAAGCCTAAAGTAAACACCGTGTTAAAATGTATCATTTTAAACGCTGTGAATTACTTACAGTTCTTAAGAACTGAATTTCATCTTCCCCTTCACCTCCTTCGGCCATGGCTGTTGAGGAGCCTGCTTAGACTCTGATAGCCTCCACTGTCGGCTCGCAGCTCCGCGCTGCTACTCCTCTCGTACCGATATTAGCATATAGCTAATCCAAAGCCATATAGGGGAGCCTGGGCAAACCTACTGCACTGCAGCCTGTCACTCACTCTCGCTTACTGCCAATGCCCGAGATAACGTTCCCAGGGGAGCTCTTCGCAGGCAAGCACCAGTTCTTGGGGATACCGAAGGTACAGAAAACACGGAAGACATGGAAATAAAGCCTTTGCAGTCAAAATACAGCACCGGTGTCAGATCCCTGACGTCAGCGGTAGCGTTTATTTCGTGCAGAATTGACCAAAATATCGAGCGTGGGTTCTGTATAGCACGCCTTTGAATATTAAACATGATTATACTGTATTAGTCACCGCATGCTTTTTAATATTACTGTTTACATTTAATAGAAACATTTTCTAACACAACCAAGTATGGGTAATTACAAGTAGCCTAACTGATTTTCTGTGATGAATAATCCATGCTTTTAAGGAAAACGTGTATAGAACATGTTTATACCATGTCCCTTTCAGGTTATGTTTCATACTACTCCTCTCAGTTTCTGAATTAACCAACAATAACTAGCTGGAGACTTTATAATAGCAATTCTGATGTTAAATACTGTTCACTGTTCCCTGATTGCAAGTACAAACGACCGCAGTGTAAGTATTGTTTCATTTCAGTTATGTCTAAATTGCAAGCCCTTCCATAGTTTCAGTGTCACAATAGCATCACACGTACTGTAATTTGGTGCCTTATGATAAGATGGCTTTTGGCACGCGTTAAAAAGCGTTTCTATACTGTTTTAGAAAGCATCACAATGTGTTTCAGCTGGGATCATTAAAATATCGTAGAAAATGCAGTGAGATTTAATCCTTTTTGAAAGACCGTTTTAGCTTTAGGGTAGACTGTTGAGCACTTTAAATCTGATTCAGTGTAATCCCTATACGATATGTTCCAAACAAATTAAAGATTAATAACAATTCTTTCCTTAACCCAACCAATTAGAACTACAAAATTGTTATTTTTCTTAAAACGGTAGGTTATTTATTAATTTATTTAAACACGGGAGCATATAACTATTGAGTGTATCTGTGGTTGTCATGACACGCATCACCAAACTGAAAATTGGTAAAGCATCTATACATATTTCAACGCCATGATCAGTATGAAATAAAGTACTGTAATCTTAGATGAGTACAATGTAAACAAATAAAATAAGGAACACACTAGTTTCATGGGTAAATAAAAAGTAATAGTACCCACAAAAAGTGTTTAAATTGTTGTGTTGTTAATTGGCAGACATGGTGACATACTGTACAGTAGGGACATGTCACAATGGACATAGGTGCCATGTCACACATCTGGGGTTTTGGCTTTGTTTCTGGGCTAGGGAACCTTCTGTGTGGAGTATGTATGTTCTCACTGTGTTCACATGGGTTTTATCCAGGAACTATGATCTCCTCCCACCTCTCTTTCAGCACAGAAGTCTACAGTTATTGACTGTGCCCATTTAATGAGAAACCCTGCTGGTTTTGAGGCCTTGAAATTATTCATGGCTAAGGACTAGGAAACTCCTTTGGACAAATTAGGTAAATATGTACATCAATTAAAAAAGATTGGGCATCATAGCTAGCCATTTGTGCCTTAAATCATTCGCTGGTTGAAAGGGTACTTTTTGGCATCTGCATCTTTCAGAATTTCATAAGCATATTTTAAATTTATGGCCTAGTGATTATAAAACACTCTGAGGACAGGAGATAAAGCTCTTCAATTAATTGAATGATTAGACTCACTAAACTAACTTAAGAGGTGCAGTGGAAATAAAGTGAAAGGATTTAATAATTACGAAAGTAAACAACAACCAATCAAAATGTTTACTTCGCACACAGCAAACTGTAGGATGTAAGACAACAGCCACTAATATACACAAAGGAATTTTGTATGGATACTGCAATGTTATGATGTGGATAATAAGTCACTAGGAAGAATATCAAGGTAGTGGATGATTAAAGCTACTAACAATTTGGTATGAAGCACTGAATTAATTTATCTTCTTTTTATCCTGATTTATATCTGAATTGAAAAGCAAGGATAATTGACAATAATTCAACTTATGTATATTTGAAATGATGGCTACAACAAGAAACAGAAAAAAAAATATCTGCACAGATTTTGACCTATAGAAAAGAATCTTCACAGATGGAGATTAAACAAATAATACTTTAATCAGTCTTTTAATTGATAAATAGACAAGTAGTTGTACTTATCTTGTTAAATAGACAGAAAGACAACAACAACAACACACCAAACTTCTAGCAAAACAGCAAAACGATTAATTTTCTTCATTTTAACGTTTTTTAATTTTGTGACAATGGAAAAAATGAACAAAACGTCCACCCAATTGTTAACTGCACCATTAAAATACATTTATACCATCGGATATCATTGATTAGAAAATTTATTTTTTTAAACTAGAATAGAATTGTCAAATAATGTACTGTATTTCAAGTCACAGTTGCAGTATATACCCTACCCTATCTTTTTTCTGTTATGTTGATTTTCCAAGAAAGGATGTGCTATAATTTACTGTTGTGTACATTGTGCTTCATAGTAAAAACATCCTCTTTACACTGTAAGTGCATTCTTTGCTGATACTTCAGAACTGTTCCATGTTGCTATCTGGAACCCTTTTACCCTTTCAGCACAGCAATGAATTTGCAATTCCACAAGAAAAGTAATACTGTCAGCTGTTCTTCTGAATTTCCCCTGGGTTTCCTTAAATTATTGAAAACCAGCTGTTTATAGAATGTAAGTAACTCACATACAGTATACCTATTCTATATAGTGTAACTACTATAATTTGCGCTTATAAAGCATAAATGAAACACATCTTCCATTCTATTAAATTGAACTGTGATTAATTTAATATTTAACTTGTCCATGTTGAGTCTTTAATACAAATGTCTAAGAATTAAATAATTACTGTGACATATTATTGATTATTATCCTTCATAGTAGAGTACATCTTTATTGGGAGCTTCCCTATGATTTGTAAGTACAGTACTTGTACTGTAAATACCTCAGAAGCTCATTTCTATATACTGTAGGACTGTATAGTTTCTCATACAACACAAAGTAAAAAGCTGATAATACAGACAGTGGCAGGAATGCAGACTGTGAGGCCAATCTTATTTATTCTAAGAAAGAGTACCCTGTTCTGAATAAATTTAGTATCTAGTAAGGATTTCAGACATACGGTGCCCTGAACAACCTTTGCTAGGGGTCTCAGAATCTTTCTGTTGTTTAAAGCCTGCAGTCATGACACTTTGAAGTAGCAATTAATATTAGATACTGTATATACTGTATACAACCTATGCCACACTTTCAAAGCTAAAAACAAAAAGAAAGAAGTAAAAAGATAACTAATATGAACGAAAAATGTATCATGATTGTATAACTATTCAAACCCTTTGCTGTGGTAAACCCAAGTTTATACAGGTGCACAGAATTACCTTAACGAGCCACACAATTAATTAAGTGGCCTCTGATTGTATGCAATAATAAGATCACTTTATTAGCCATATACAATTTCTTGCATTAGGAATTAGTCTTTTTCGCATACCCCAGCTAGGATCCTACTCCGTTGGGCCCCTGAGCAAGGCCCTTAACCCCAACTGCTCCAGGGGTGCTGTACAATGGCTGACCCTGCGCTCTGACCCCAAGCTTCTCTGCCTGTCTATGTGTGTGTCTCATGGAGAGCAAGCTGGGGTATGCGAAAAAGATGAATTCCTAAGGCAACAAATTGTATATGGCTAATAAAGTGATCTTATTATTGCATACAATTTAGGCCTAAGAGTGGTTCACATGATTTCATAATAAATACACTTATCTCTGTAAGGTCCCTTAGCCAGTTAGTGGATATCAAGCAGAGATTCAATCATCTTAAAACTTTCAAAACAACTTGGGGATAAAGTTGTATAAAGGCACAGATCAGGGGCAGGGCATAAAAATGTTCAAAAACCCTTAACCCTCTCTTTGAACATGGAGAAGTCAATCCTTAAGAAGGGGAAGACACATAGATGCTGACTAGATCAGGCTGTTCCTTCATACTGAGCAGTTGGGCAAGGAGGCAACTGGTTAGGGATGCCACTGTGATACCAAAGGCAACTTTCCAGAGTTCCAGAGTTCACAGGACATAGGACAACAACATTCTGGTCACTCCACAAAGGGTGCTTGTGTGGAAATAAAAAAATCTCACTGCTTTCCATCCATGATTCCCAAGCAACTTGAGAGAACTAGTAAATCTGCCAAGAAGCATGAGCACAAATTGCATCAGGGCTGTAACTGACAAATGTACTTCCATCAAATATTGAATTAATGGGTCTGAATACTTATGCAATCAACATAGTTCAGTTTTTCTCTTTAGTTTTTGCCGACATGCACTGTCTCTTATTTTACCTTTTTATAGTCTTCAGTTTGTGCATTCAGATTTTGTTTACAGTATTAAGCTTAAAACATGTATATGCACTAGTTGGTAATTTCACAAAATTAGACCCTTGGGAAAGGTGTGAATACTTTTGCACAGCTCTGTAAGTTTTTAGAGAAAGAAGAGTCATATTTTTCTTACACTTTGAGCTCCCCCTCGATCTTGGTGACGTGTCATGACTCATTGTCTCGCAGCTCATAGCCTATCATTAACAGGATGTGTTTGGATGTAACCTTTTGCCAGGTTAGAAATCGAACTGGCTTTGAACACCCCAGAGGGCGAATGACAGTGTGCTGACAAAGTCTAACATGCCAATGGCACAAAGGTGTTATTTTCCTAATAAATCAGATTGGTTCCTTTTTAATATGGCTTTTCTTGATTATCAGCAGGTGAAGCTGTATCAACCAAGTCAACCCTTTCATTAATGAGGTGATTTTAGTGCTTGTCCACAAGTTAAAGTCATACAAGTGCATCACAATGAGCAAAATAATTAATCAATATCCAAAATCCATATAATATTTTTCTAAATGTACACATGAATGATAAGGCTCCTTTGTTAATAGGCAGACCTTTGCTCCCAGCCCTGCAACAATATACTGTAACCTTCAGATTCTTATTTTTTGTTGCACCTTATTCCTTTTAGCAACTAAAAACTGCTGTAGATAACCCTACTACATGCTGTACATACTGTATAACCTTCATCATATTGCTGCAAGCCAATTCATTACTGAAACAGTATATAGTCTGGTTACCAAGTCCAATTGCAATGAAGGATGAGTCCTCGTTCTGGAAAGTCACATTTATGATCCAGTTCATGGCACTGTCCACTTGTTGCTGCGAGTCATTAGAGAGAGACCTGAACTGCCATGATAACTGTAACCTTTTCAAGTCAACAGGGAATCTCAGCTCAGTGAAAAGCCAATTGGCTGAACAGACACAAGCGGTAGTGGTGCCAGATGTGTCTGGCTTTTCCATTTGAAATTGAGAACTCCAGTGTTTCCAGCCATCTCCATGGCACAAAACATAAATTGTCTGGGTGGTTTTGGAAGCAAAAACAAAGAAAATAATATTTCAATCAATAGAAGGCATACAGTAGGCTTAATAGTGAAAATGATGTTTCCCACTCTAGTTATCTTAAGATACTGTATAGTGTATGTATGGTGAGATGCAAAATGTCCATTTTAGCTTTAATTTTGTTTTAATCAGATGGTAATCTGAAGTTAGATAAGAACATATGCAGGCATTTTGAAAATGAGTGTTGCAGAAATCCAGATAAATCTGTGCTTGTGAATGTGTCCAGAGTCCATTTACAATATGCTTTTAACTATATAAACAATGTGAATTATTTACTGTAATTGTATCTTAGTTAGGGCCTGAATTATAAAGACCTTCCAAAAAATAAGAAAAGAAAATCTCTTACGAGAAAGGAGGGAAGAATTACCTAAAACTGTATGTGCCTGGTGCTCTACTGCCCTCTGCTGGAAATTTGAAATTCAACAGTCCTTGTACCTAGAGAGGAGAAAAAGCAGAGATTATGTACTATGTGTTTGAAACCTTTTATTTTTCCTGTATAAGATTACAAATGTCCTGAACTGTGTTTCTGGGATAGGTCTCAGTAGTCCTTCAGAGAAATAAATGCTTTTCCAATAAATGATGGAAGAAAGCATCTATTGAAAACAGCTGATCACAGATTACAGAGGTTAAAATATTCACAAAATAGTAACAGTGTTATCAAATCCAGATATAAATTCTGATTGGATTCAATATTATGAAAAACATGTATTTTTAAATGAATTTTCAGGTTTATCAGGCCATTGAAGCACCTATCAATGGCAAAAAAGTTAAGCTACTTAAAAAAACCTACAATTATTTATTATTATTATTTTTAATATTCTTGGTAGTGAAATGATAAACGTCAATGAAAGTTTCAAAGATTTCTGTTGGGGTGTAACCTTATACTGTAGCACATTATGCACAGTTAAATTTCCATACTTCTGAGGACCTCCTATTGATATTCAATTTTTATACTCATCTGAAATTAGCCCATTCAGAAATTTCAAATTGCCCATTATTTTGTCATTACATGCACATTTTATATATGTGCTATATATTTTATGATATATATTTACTTATATGTTTCTGATATGTATTTATTGATATTATTGACATCACGGTTTAGGGTTAAAAACCCTCAGCTGAGCGTCTTTATCAGTTGCGCCACTTACAGTATGAGCAGCTTATGAAATGTGATGAAACCTGTGGTGAAAGTGGATGCAACAATTGTTTTAGTACTCATAGATGTTTAAAATTACACTACTTGGTTTATTGATTTGGTTTACTTGCCTAAACAGTTTCACACAACACCAAACAAGTTTCTCAGCAATTCCTATCTTCGTAAAAGCCATTTTCTCAGATTACTATTAGAAACACTATGTAGTAATACAGTACTAATAATATATATAATGCATACTGTACATGCATAATGACACTTGTGAATTTGAGATACATAGTAAATTGCAGTCACGTTTTATGAATCCAAAACATATACAGTACAGTATACACAAACAATATACTGTACACGTATAGTACAACCTAATATTAAAAAAACACACACACCTATACATATATAAAAGTATGTACAGCATAACCATCCACCCTTCCATTCATTTATAATTGCTTTATCCAATTCGGGTAGCTGGGGAGCCTGATCCTATCCAGGCAAGCAGCTGAAGCAAGGCAGGATTCAACCCTGGATGGGATGCCGGTCAGTGCCATATACAGTATATAACCAAATAATCATAATATTAGAAATATGCAATACAAAAAAATCCCTTGACCTTTGTAAGAAGGAAAAAGAATATCAGAGTGAAAGCTTTCCATCTCCAACATTTTCATCTCATCGTCACTAATGGGTTCTGGTATGTCATCTTTTCCCTGAGCTTAAGGCTATTTAATGTTTTGAAGACATGAAATAAATGGTCTTCCCCTGAATAGGCAACACAGCTCATTAGAGCATTACAATGCTGTGCTGATATTAAGAGAGCAAGTCTGCTGTATAAAGCATTAAGTGTTGCTGAAAAACAGCAGCAAGTATTTCATAAGGTTTGTTTTCTTGTTTCAAAGTCCAGATACAGTAAATGGATTAAAAGAGAGCATACGGTATTTAAATTACATTTGAGATTCAAGTATAAATATGACAAAGATCTCCTGATCATATATTTTTAGCAATGTTTCCGCATGAAGGATTCTAGAATATTGTTGTAATTCTTTTATTATAGTTATCATTCCTTGTACTTGTAAAGTACATCTATCACTTTAAACACAACATCACAAACACAAATAAAGCATAAAGGAGGAAGAGATTTGCATTTTTAATAAACAAGTTATAATCCCAGAAGTTGCTATGTCCCCATAGTAAAAAAATAAATCTTTCTCCTTTCAGGGCTCATGTATTTCAAGTAACCACATCAAACTGCAAAAACTCAGAAGTATGGACTCAAATGCTCAGCGAAACACTGACTTTTCAGGCTTTCCAAAAAATAAGGTATAAATCCAATTAAACTAGCTGTGGAGCACAGGTAGGTACTGTACGTACTATAACTCTCCTCAAATCAGGACCTTTTTAACATTCCAATTCATCACTAAGAAAGCTCTATTCAGCTGTTTCTGTACATCATTTTACATTTTAAATTAGAATTTTAAAATTATTAATTTAATTTTAATCAATTATTATTTATTACATGCCCACCCAATTTAAAAGTCCTAGTTGTGTCTTTGGGTCTCAGTTGAAAAGTACAACACCTGTAACAACATGGGGAGAATGGGAATAAACAGAGGCTACTCAGAATTGTCAGATGGTTCTCTGAAAATCCTCCTGGTTAATGAACCATTTTCACACTTGATCTCTCCCCCAATATATAACATACGCATGCAAGAGATCAGGAGCACAGGTCTCAGGTATGTTTTTTTAGGAGAGGAAACTCCCCTTAAAAGCTGATTCTTTTACACTGGCTAGGAGGAGGTACCCCTTGGAACCTACAGAGTTAAACTCCTACGTGTAACATTGGACACCTGTAAGATTTTCTTTCCTCTAAAATGTATTCTCCATGTATTATCTCCACATACTGTACTGGCAGTTGCCCTCCATCTAGATAGCCTGAGGCTCTTCCAGTCAGCTCCCTCAATCAAAGAAATTTCAACCATCTTGGGTCAATACATTTATGATACATTACAAAATGCACAGGTTTTGCTCTCCATACTATTTTGCTCGCACATGTTGCGGTGAGGTGTGACAGGCCCCCATCCTGTACTTGGGGCTCTATGATTAGAAGGCCAGAAGTAATTAAGACCCGCACACAAAGGAGTGACGTATACAAACAGACTGAAGGAATTTGTATGCACAAATTTCATTATTGCTCTGGTTTCCACCTACAGTCCAAAAATATAATAAATTGGCTTTAGGTGTGAGCGTGTGCATGTGTGAGGGTTAGGGTGTGTGTCTGTGCTGCAATGGACTCACCTCTCATCCAGGGTTTACCCTGCCTTGTGCCCACTGCTAGCCGAGATAGGCTCCAGCTCCCCTGCATTCCTGCATTGGAAAAGCTGTTAGAAAATGGTTGGATAAAAATTACATGAAATAATTTGATATCAATGTTTAGAGTCCTTAAAGATGTTCAAACAACGCAAGTGATTAATTCAAACTCAAGAACATAACTAGAACAGGACATCTTAGACTTCAATAAAGATATCTTGCATTCAGGACGAAGAATCCTAGGGTTTGTTACCTAAAGAAAGATGTGTCTGCTGGCAGACAAGAGATAGCCCCAATGAAGACAAGTAATCTCATTATCTTGAATCTTTATATTATATTTTGATTTTATGTGTACTTTCCCAACAAAATTGGTTAAAGAATTGAACAAAGTAAAATAAAATCTACACAAATATGTCAGTTATTATCTTAATGAGCCATAATCATGATAAGCTCAATTCAGATAAGAATCAGAGATGGTATGTTTCTATAGAAACAGGACTTTCAGATGCTTTTGTTAGTTTTTTATAACTCTGATATGCTGAACCTCAGCCCGTCAAATCTCCTATGAATGTAATTGTTACGAAGCGTCTTTCAGGACCCTATGCAGACAGCACAATCCGGAAGGGAGAGAACAGACACAGGGAGGAGATGAGGAACTGGGCTGGTAGACGAACAGGGGGGCGTGACGAAGGTGCCTGGGGGGCGTGGTCCAAAGGGGGTCCGAGGGGAAGTCCAGTACAGGCAAAAGTCCAGAGCCAGGTGATCCAATCTGAGACAGACAAGACAAAGTTAAAAGCTGTAGCGGGATCCAGCGAACGGTCAGGGAGAAAAAGGGGGAACGGGACCAGGCTCTCCAGGTCCCGGACTCAGCTGGTTCAGGACACTGATAGGAGGCCACTGCCCTCAAACCACAGATGTAGGGCGACTCGACGGTAGGCGGGCCTCCGGGCATCCATCTTCCAATGTAAAACCTGGAACAGAGTGAGCATTTGGCTTTTGTAGGGAGGCTGGAACAGGGAGCAGGTGCACAAAATCAACCAAAATGTGAAAGAGCCGGAGCGCCCTTAAGGGGGAGGGATTACAATCGTGACAGTAATATTGCCTTTTTATATTAATTTTGCAATTTAATTGGACGTCTCCTACTCTACGTGCAGAGCAATACTAACTGAGTAATCAGTTTGGCTCATTTTAACACTCCCATATTGCCAGTTCTGCATATGGCCACATATGGGACAGGACAGCGAGGAGACAAATGGCTTGCAGTTGAAGGGAGCTGTGTGAGATCTGCCACAGAGGTTGCAGCAAGCTGCTGAAGCAACATGGAAGAGGAAAATGTTTAAAATTTTTTTAGAAGACATCCTTCTCACCACAGCACCGATTGGTTTGACCTTTAGGTTTTAATAGTTTTGATAATTTATTTTAAAATAATAAAAATCTGTGCATTTTTTTCACCTTAATAAATGTGAAAAATGTACAGTGGTTGGTACTACTTGTTTTAAATATTAAGAAACATAAACATGGAAAATATATATTTTCGATATCCTTGCCTCAAAATGTTAGTTGCATACTGTAGAGTATACTTAAGAGCCTTTATATTTTTCGACATGTTGAGCTAGCAAACTCACTAGATGGCAACATTGAGCAATGATTTAGTCCTATTCCAGGCAGTTGTAGGTTGAATAAAACTAAATTTTCTTTGTATGGGTATATTAATTAAATGTTAGGTGCTAAATATAATCTTTCTTTGTAAATAGAACCACACCCATCTCTCACTACTTTTTGGATGAGATTGTTTGTTGAAATGAAATATCATACCTTAACATTTGGAAGGAGTCTAAATTAGGGGTGTCACCCCGGCACCTGGCCAAATTTCCCATTGGCCTTTACCAATCATGGCCTCCTAATAATCCAGATCTATGAATTGGCTTCATCACTCTGTTCTCCTCCCCACTAATAGCTGATGTGTCGTTAGTGTACTTGCACACTATGACTGCCGTCGCATCATCCAGGTGGATGCTGCACAGTGGTGGTGGTGGAGGGGAGTCCCCATAACCTATACAGCGCTTTGAGTGTCCAGAAAAGCGCTATATCACTGTGAGCACTTACAGATTATTATTAATATTATTATTATTATTATTAAATTACATTAGCAAATTGAAATTCCATTGGCACATAGCAATAACAATAAGATATCAAATTAACCACTCTATGGTACAGATTTTTTTAATTCTGTGAACAAGTCACTCATTACACCCCTCCATCCTGACTTTCACTTCTTATGGCTGAAGTGATTAGACCATTTGTATTAAGAGGCCTATCTACACTCTGCTATACTTTGTTTCAGACCACCACAAGGATCCTACGTTTCTTACAGTAAGTTTGTCCCAGTCCAAAGAAGACTGAGCAAACTCTTTCTGCTCTCAGGATTTCCCTGGTCTCTTCTTTTAAACAGTACTTTTGCTCTGAATGCGCCACACTCACTCACTAGCAGGCCATGGAGTATTCATTTCAATTCACTCCATGGCACCAAGTTTTCCCTTCTACTCTTCACTGACACAACTTACATCCCTAAACATAGGATTTATATTCTGATTTGCTCCTTGGCACCCAGATCAGTCTTAAATATTTCTCTGCTCCTCACTTACTTCCTTCTATTTCATTTTAGAATTTTTCCACATAATCTCACAACTGATCCTGTTAGGCCAGGGACATTCTCTATGAGCAACCTTGGCACCCTGATGGTGTGGGGAGAAGATACTCTGCTACCATTCCTACCAATGCTCAATGCCTCCAAATGCTAATTAGTCCATGCAAAATAGCTATCACGGAACCCACCTGTCCAGGACCAGTGATGTATCTCAGTACAGCAATCACTACATCTTCCTCAAAATACTCTGTAGCCTCCTGAGACCCACAGCCTGTTAGTCAGCCCAACCTGTCTATAGCAAGAGCCACTATCTTCAGAGCCCTTGCTGTTTCTCCAGGCTGGAGGCTAGATACAGACTGAATTCCTTTCTTCTCAACTGGTCGTAAAACTTCACAGATGTGCACTCAAGAGAAGCGGCTAATTCCATGGACAGCCTATCCTAACAAGCCCTTCTCTGTCACATGAAATTCCACACACTGCAAGTGTTAAGGACTCAATCAGTCAGGCCTGCTGTGTCTAATTCTGCTGTAGCTCTGAATTACCAGGCAGCCTTCTTGGCTAAAAACCCAGACTTTTTTTTACTAAAATAACAGATATCATCTAACTTTTTTTATTCTTTCCAGATAAAAACTTGAACAATGCAGGGATATTTCACAACAAATCATTGAACTTCCTATCTATGATATTTGTATGTGTTTTTTGTCTTAACAGGATTAGGTCCACATTTTGAATTACAGCCTCACTGGATAGGTAATTAAAAAATTACAGAAGTATTAGATTTTAATCTAAATAAGATTTAGAAACCCTGGGATTCTTATACTTTAAAAGAGAGTTGAGCTAGTGTCATGGATTTTGTGTTATTATACAGAAAAATGGTATTCTCTTAGTGATTTAAGAAAATAAAATTTAATTCTGAGGATACTGCAGATTAATATTCATTAATCTTGAACAAAGACCCTGAGAATATCAGAATTCCTTGCCATTTATAACTTGTGAGTGTGCATACTCAATAGAATGAAAGATTTTATACAATTTTCTGAATTCTAAACTAACATACTGTAATCAGCATATTGAATACAGTTTGTTTTCTATTTCTGCATGACAGGTATTAATAATATTAACTTGTTGAGCAATGGGTCACATGAGGAATCTGAAAATCATGGAGAAACTTGGGTACATTTTAATTAATAAACGCAAACCTCATGTTAAGAAATCTCTGTAGAGATAGGCACCAATTCTCTATGGCTTCTCTACAGCATCCATTAGTATTGGATATATTTCTAAAACAGTTTTTCCACACAAAACCTGATCTAACTCGATTTGGAAACCTACAGTATAAGAAGCTAGATGGAAAAAATCCCAGAAAAAATCAATATTTTTTTCTTTTCGTTTATGGGAAGGGTAACTAGAATATCTTCATGGAAAAATACAGAATCAATATGTACAGGTACTACTTTTCCATTCTTCAGTACTCAATGGACTGCCTACCCAAGCTTAGAACTTCTTAGCTCTGTCAGTTCGAAACCTGTTTGTTTAGCCAGCACCTGTAATTTCTCTAGAGCTCTCGACTATTGTACATTCTTTATTAGCTTCTACACTGTTTGCACCCTTTTCTAAGTCTCATACTGTTACTGCAACTTGTTAATTGCATGTAAACATGGAATACAGAGGGTTTAAATTGCTGTTCTGTATACACATTATCTGTAGACTGCTCAAGCTTTTACTATTTCAGTACATATTGTTAACTTGCAGCAATTGCAGAATTGTTCCTTGAACATGCACTTAATGAAAATTTTCTACATTGTCAATTGCCATGGATCCAGCTGTCTGGTAAGCAAATAATTCTGTAATGAATATGGATTGGAGCAATGATCTTCACATCTGTTACGGAGGAGCCTTTGTCCCGAAGATTTTACAGTGAACCCAACCTTTCAATAGATAAGGATTTCCTGTATATCAATTATTAATGCAATTAAGTCATTAGAATCTCAAGTTGGAATGAAAACCACAAGACCTTGTTGCTGTCCAGTACTATGAGAAGCAAGCACTACAGTATATTAGAGATAATCACGTTAGTAAGTATAGTCTTTATACCATTAGGGTTTAAACGAGGCTATTTTGTCTAACTCCAATAGTAAAACAGTTTGCTACCTAGATAATCTAAAATAACAATATACTGTAGTCAAGGCCAATGAATTGGATTTTATTTTGTTCTTTATTCTGAGCTGGATTTTACTCTATTTTGTTCTAATTGTCATTTATCTCTAATGTATTAACACTGCCTATAAATCTGTACTCAAGGATAATTTGTGAATTGAAACTTTCTCAATTACTCAAATCCTCAAATTCTATTAATGTTATAGTTGGATGTTACTGTATATAAATTAGCATTATTTATTCCCTGTAGCGTTTATATAAAGACTATGTAGTGTTCATATTCATTACATGTTTGTGTAATAAATGAGCTCTAAATATCTGAAAACAATGGGACTAAGGGACACAATTTATTTAATTTCCAAGTTGTCAGCTTTACAGTACATAACCATCCCTCAACACCAGCTCTGACACACAAGCTGACTCTTGTTCCTTTTTTGATGACAACTATGTTCCAGAACTGATTCTGAGGAATGGGGAAGAAATTGCAGAATAAGTGAAGACACAAGGTAAAGACTGCAAATGATTTAGTCTCTA